>NW_021145785.1:0-52629 GCF_002837175.3 Physeter macrocephalus | reverse complement strand
TTTGCATTCTCCCAGGCCTCCCATCTCCCATCCCAGACCCTACCTCTTCTTCACTCACCCCTTCATCTCTCTGTGAGGGGGCACATCCGAGGAACTGGTCCTTCTTTGGAAGTCTTCGTATCTCCTGCCTCAGAGGACTGAGTGCTAAGTCCTGGTAGGAATCAGGGAGTCTAGTGAGTCTAGGAAACTGAAAGCTCCCCTGTTTCTAGAACCTAGGCTCCCTGAAGATACATCCAGGAACATAAACCAGTCATCTGCAGGCGACAATCAGCTTTCTCCATTCTGATACTGAGGGCTGGCTACAGTGATTGAAAAAGCAACTCTAGGGCTTCCCTGGTGGCGCAGCGGTCGAGAATCCGTCTGCCGATGCAGGGGGCACAGGTTCGAGCCCTGGTCTGGGAGGATCCCACATGCCGCGGAGCAGCTGGGCCCATGAGCCACAACTACTGAGCCTGCACGTCTGGAGCCTGTGCTCCGCAACAAGAGAGGCCACGATAGTGAGAGGCCCGCGCACCGCGATGAAGAGTGGCCCCCGCTTGCCGCAACTGGAGAAAGCCCTTGCACAGAAACGAAGACCCAACACAGCCAAAAATAAATAAATAATTTTTAAAAAAAGAAAAAGAAAAAGCAACTCTACAAATAATGCTCCGCGCCTCTCCAATTATTACTCTATCTCCTGATGGAGAGGGAATAATTTATACTGCAAGACTGAGAAACAACATATTTCTGGATGGATTATTATTAAAGCTATTACGATCTCCCATGACATGGGGATTAGGAAGGGCCATGTTTAGACCACAGCTATCAAAAAACACAGGGCCATGGATGCTGACGCTTCTTCCAGCCTCTCAGGCACATACTGTACACCGAGAAATTCCTGTCCTCAAATCTAGGAAAGGGAAACCTGAAACCCATTGGAAAAACCTCCGGAACCATAAAGACCAGACTTGGCCCTCGGGCCCCTTTCTACTGACAGGGCTCTTGTTTTGGGGAGTCCAGCTTTATATCATTCATTAAAGACCCTAAAGCCCAAGTGTATCATCTTCAAGCTCCTACTATTTTATTCACCAAGCCTTCCTGTAGAACAACACAGTTGCTAAAATGTTGCCATGACAACTCCAAATCAACTGAGCCTCAGCAAAAAGGGGTGAAACTCCAGGTTCGGGGTTCGGAAAGAGAAGAGACAGTGGGGGAGGAATCCATCTACGAGGTGCCTGCCTTAAGACCGTTGACACCCGGGGGGGGGGGCGCGGACTGGGGAGGCGGGCAGGAAAAACAAAGGGCTGAGCAGACAGATGCCTCCAGAAAGAAACAGCTATATAGTACAAAGCAATAAAATAATCCCGACAGGAAAGGGATAAGACTTTTGTAAATTCTCTACCCATAAGGTCCCCCAGACCTTTATCTTCAGCGAATGAGCCATGGAAAGCTTGTATCCAAAGTGTTAACCAAAAAAAAAAAAAAAAAAAAAAAAAAAAGGAACTGAAAGTGAAACTGTGAAACTGTCCGGAGGAAGTAGCGCTGCAATAAGATCCCAGTCCCTAAGGGAGAAGTAGCACCAGTGTTTCGAGACCACCTACCTCTCCATCCTCAAACCCGCGGAGGAGGTGCCCCTCTGAGGCTTGCAGCGCTGACAGCAGAAGGAAGCAATGAAACAGAGGCCAGGGCACAGGAGGCGTCTCTATGGCCCACAGCTGTCAGACAGGGGCAGCCTCTGAGGACACCCAGCAACGGGATCAGGCTACTTATTCAAATCTTATTTGGACATCAGGAAGCATTTCCTGAGCATTAGGGGCATGCGACACGGAAAGCGGGCTAGGATGTTGTGGCGTGCACGCTCAGGGAACGAGGGCCCTGCAAGAGCCCTAAGTCTCGACACAAAGGGAAAAAGAATCAAGTTCGCAAAGAAGTCAGGCGCCTAGACCTTGCCTGAGAATGCGGCGTCTCCCTGCAGGCCCACCAACCAGTAGACGCTCAGCAGCTGAGCGCCGGCCAGGCGCGAGGCCAGGAGCCCGCGCGGTGACCTGGCCAGCCCGGCCGGGCTCACCCCTAGCCTCCGCTGCTCTGCAGAGGTAGGAAAGGACACCGGGGGCTCAGCGGGCCCCGCAGTGTCCGGCCCAACGTCTCGCGGATAGCAGCGCGGGAGGGCGGGGACGTGTGCGCTCGGGGGCGGGGAGTGAGTTCGGCCCACAAAAGGGGGAGATAACGAACCAGGCACGGCCCCCTCCCTCAAAACAAAGGCTTCCGCCCCAGGAGTTCCTGAACCTAAAAAACGGAAACAAAATCGAGGCTGCTCTGCCTCGCCGGCGCACCCAGTCTCCAGACTCCCGCCGTGTCCTGCACTCACCGGCCAAGGCAGCTTCAGCCGCCGATCTCCCCCTACTGTGTTCTCCCTCTCCGGACTGGGGTATCTCCAAAGACAGCTGATCATGCGCACTCCCGGCCCGCGCCCATGTTGGTGAGGGGCGGAAGTGTCTCTCTGGACCCGCCCAGCCTACTCAGCCTCCGAGTCTCCCCACTTCCGTTCGCTCCATCTTGATGAGGGCTTGGATGGGGGCGTGTTGTGGGTGTTGCTGGGGCGGGGAAGAAGCAATGCTCAGGGATCTCGGGAGAATGGCCCTGAAGTCCTTGTCGCTTTCGTCCTAGTCCAAGAACGGGAGAAAGGACGACTAACTTGGTGCTACCATTTTTCTGCTGGACGGTGCCTTTTTAGTTCCAGGAGAAGGGAGTGAGAGAGGCCAGCTTAGATCAAGAGAGGGACATCGGATGGAGGCGCCATCTTTAACAAAGGACATCTTTTTTAAGTTTTCTATTGGAGATTAGGACATATCTGGGCATACATAGAGTTTGTATTAGCGTTAGCGGTCACCCAAAGACCCCCAAGGCTTATGGTTTTTGTGAGGCTCACAGTTTCTGTGAGAGGTGTCTTGATTCCCATTCTTTTCAGTCAAGACCTAACCTTAATGGATTTGGAGTAGGGTGGTGTAATAGGGAGAGTTCACACTCTGGAGCCAGACAAACTCGTGTCTCAGACCTAACCTCTGCCACTTCTTAGTTCTGAGACTTTTGGCAACGTTTGACTTAACATTGGTTTCCTCACCTGTAAATGGAGATTACAAGTACCAACCTTAGAGAATTATTAGGTGGGCCAAATAAAATCAAGAGCGTAGATTCTGTGCACATAGAATACCTAGCCTTTACTGGCATATAATGAGCATTATGTAAATATAAGTTTCTCTTCCCCATTTCCTGACCACCATGAACCCAGCTGTAGTTTCTAGCTACAGGTCTTCACAACAACAACTGAGGAAGAGCACCCAAACAATAAAAACTGAAAAACGCAACGTTTGGCCAAACGTATCACTCAAGACTTTAATAAGAATAATGAGACACCACACTACTTATGTGTAAAAAAAACAACGTTTATTCTGAGACATTGCCCCTTGGGACGTGTGGCCCCAGCCTGTCGGGAGAAGCAGTCCCAGGGCCTGAGTGACACCATTCCCCTTCCCTAAAATAGGAAGTTATTCCAAAGGAGAAAAGAGAGGCCAGAGAGATCTATACAAGACCTCTCTTCCTTGAGATGCAGGGAGGCAGAGGGTGGGGGAGCTGGGAAGGGAGCCAGTCCCTCCAACAAATACTCCGCATTCAAAGAGTTTCCTGCACATTTTCCTCCTAATCTGGAGTTAAGAGGAGCAAGAGGTGTCCCAGGGCCCAAGAGTAGAACAAGGATGGGTAACTCTAGAAGTGTTTGTATGTAATAGGCTCTGACCTGGCCCTGACCCCTGCCTCTACTCTGGACTTCCATGAAGAGAAGTTCATTGCCTAAGAGGGCAGGAACTTGGCTGGAGTTCTGCCTTCATTCTTCACGTTGAGAAACCGTTAAGTTTGCCGCCTACTCTTTGTTCCCTTTGGCCGATGACCCCACTCTCTGGGAACAGGATCTTGGTGACTTTCTCTGGAATCTCGTAAGAGATAAGTGCTTTGTGTCTGAGACAACCTCAGGTAAATGGACCAAAACGTGCCTCCCACAGTCATAATTAGAAGCTGGAGGGCCAAAACCTATAAAGTTGGGCACTAAAGCTGCTCAGGCTGCCGAAGAGACAGCGGAGAGACCCTGGAGACAGCTACTGTCCCCTATGCCCAGTGCTCTGGTCCGAATCACAGCCCCTCACCTTTCCCAGAGTTAGCCTGTGTTTCAAATGCGTACGATCGGCGCTGGGGGGACGTAATGGGGTCAGGGAGCTGGGGTTCTCTCGGGGGCAGACTAAACCGACTCCGGGGTCCAGACCCTTCTGTGCCTTCAGCTGGGAGCTCCAGGCAGCTAAGGGGCCGTGAACAACAGGCAGGGATCATGCTATAGGGGGAGGTTTGGGGGATGAGGCTGTAGTCCCCAGCCCCAGTACAGGTCTGGGTCCGCCGAACTGCCTGAGCTTCAGTCCTCTGGCGGTCCCGGGCCAGGGCCACAGCAGCATCAAAGGAAAGACTGCCCCCATTCCTCCAAGAGGAGCGGGAGGCTCGGGACCCCCAGGCCCATTCCCCAGGAGTTCCATCAAGCCGGCCAGGCCTTGGGCATGGGTTTGCTGGTGCCACATGGATCTTGCCACACATTGCACTGGGCATCTTGGCAAACTGTGGTTTGGGGGGCACCACAGGCACAGAGCGGACCTGTTGGACCTGAACCAGGGTGGAAGCCAGGCGCATGCTCACACCACCAGCTGAGCCAAGGGGACTGGGCTGCCCCTCAGGATCCATCTCCTCTGGCCGGGGTGGCTGTGGGGCTGCGTGTTCTGTCTCAGAGGACTGGGCATTGCCCTCTTTGGCACTGTCAACCTCCAGGGACTCTACATGTGACACTTCAGGGAGGGAGCCCTCTTCTACACGGTCACCTCCAGCCCTCTGGTCTCCCTCAGCTTCTCCGTCTCCACACTCCCGTTCCTTGCTGACCTCCCCTGCTCCTCCTTCCGCTGCTTCTTCTGGGATTCTGCTATCTTCACCATCTCCTTGGTCTTCTCTTGCCTCTTGGTTCTCATCCCCCCTCTGCCCTTTGACCTCATCTTTGCCTCCTTCAGCCTCTTGTTTGTGTACAACTTCCCAGCTCTCTTCAGCAGTTTGCTTTTCCTGGGCTCCATCCTCTGGGTCCCTCCTGGCTTCTCCCTGGGCTTCATCTCCTTCCTCAGCCTCTTCTTCTCGCTCAGTCTTTCTTTCCTTCCCCTTGCCTTTACCCTGCTCCCCTCCTGTTTCCTCCACACCCTTAGCTTCCTCCATACTCTCATCCTCCTGCTGACCTTTGGACTCCTCTCCCTTGGCCTCTGTCTCCTCTCTCTCTTCCCCACATCTTTCGCTCAAACTGTCAATCACCTTTTGGCTTCCCTCAGCCTCCACTCCTCCCTCACTGGCCTCTCCACCCTCCACTTCACTCTCTGGACTCCCCTCAGCCTCCTCCCTGATGTCCCATCTACTTCCAGGCTCAGCCTCCCTCTCCTCCTCAACTTCCCAGAATGCCTGTTCTCCCTCAGCCTGTGCTGGAGCCTGCTGTCTTCCACACCCTGTTCCCTTTTCCTCTAGACTGCCTGAACCCTCCCAGGTCGGGAGTTCGGGCCCCAGAAGGGGACTTAGGTCATCATAGGCACTCAGGAAGACTTCCTCCCCACTTTCCTCCTCTGCTTCAGGCCTGGAGCCAGGAGAGTCCAGGGAACAGCAGCTGGGAGCCAGGACAAACTGCGCCTCATCCAGAGACAGGTCATCCAGGGGTGGCTCCACAGAGAACTCCTCCACCTGTAAGCACAGCATCGTGGCTCAGGACCAGGCGGCTCTGTCCACTCTCTGGATTCCTTAGCACCCCCAAACCCAGCACAGCGCCTCCTTACCTGAGGCCCAACTCCCAGGAGCTCCTCCAGGTAGCCCATCCCAGGGTCGTCCTCCCCAGGGGAGAAGGCTGCTCCTGCTGGTCCTGCCTTGGCCACCTCCCCATCCACCACCCCCACCCACTCGGGCTCTGAGCTGCTTGAGTCCTCTAGGAAGGAGAAGGAATCCTGCACCTCCTGGGACAGGCAGTCCTCCAGGGCAGGGATCATGTCCGCTGGGCCTGAGTCAGCCAGGGGACCTGCAGCTGGACTTGCCTCCAACTTCTCATCTGTTGGGAGAAAGGTAGTCCCAGGAATACGAAGGTCAAGACCAGCCCTGACCCTTTCCAATGTGAGTCTTCCTAGCATTGCTACAGTATGGGCCCAACATTCCCAGCATAGATACTCCATGTGGCCGATCCTCTCCGACCAATATCCCTAACTGTTGGCTTATAGCCACCTTTATTGAGCTCCTACCAGGTGCCAAGCACTGTGCTATACATTTTATAATGCATTATCTTATTTTCTCCATAAAACAACCCTATAATGTAGGGTATTTATCCCCATTTTATATATGAGGAAAGTGAGACTCAGAGAGATTTGTCCACGGTCACACAATGAGTGGCACAGCCAAAATTTGAATCCAAGACTACTTAACTCTATAGCCCTTATCCTTACCCAGTACCTAGTGCTGCCTGAGTACTTCTCATTATTGACACTTCAGGAACTGGAGTCAGAGCAAAGATCAGACCCCAGCTCTGCCATCTCCTACCGAATTGCTTAACCTAAGTCTCAGGTTCCACTGCTGTAATATAAGGGTAACAACAATACCTATGTCAACATTATGAGAAAATGAAATGAGCTAATGCCTTCAAAGTCCTTAACAAAGCACATCATAAACTCTCGACAAATGTTAGCTATTAGTATTAGTATTAGTATTATTACCATCATCTGTGATATATTCCCACTTTGTACTTAGTAATCCCTGCTGTATATATCTGACACAGATCCCCATTCTTGTGTATATCAGTGATCTAAGGCTGCCAGAGATCCTCTCTGCAAGAATTTCATACAACCTGATAATATTACCGGATTCCCCCAATCTTGAATCCGGGGAGGCAGCTAAAGATAGCCACCCAAAGCCCAGAGCAGATCCCCAGCATCGGAGCCTCAGCCTAGAGTCCTAGTCCCCTCTCCCAGCCCTGGGAAATCCTTGAATCCTCACCTGGGGGGCCAGGGCCAAGGCCAGGGCCAGAGCCAGGGCCAGAGCCAGGGCTTGGCCGGGGCTGTAGGGTGGGGTACTCGAGACCACGGGCAAACCCGGCCAAGGAGATGTTAGAGATGATGTTTGGGGATATGTTGAGCATAGAACTGATGTGTGGTGGGAGGTTGACATAGTAGGGCTCTGAGATGTGGACGCCAGCACGGCGCTCTGCGTGGCTGCTGCCCCCAGCACGGATTGCTGACTGCCCAGGTCGTGGTGTGCCGGGCTCAGAGCTCGTGCCAGCCAGTGCCTCTGCCTCGGGCTCCTGTTCACCCTCTGCTGCTTCCACAGAATCGTTCTCCAAGCTCGCCAGCAGCAATGGGCCTGGCCGAGGACTGCTTCGTCCCACCAGCCCCTCTGGCTCTGTGGAGGAGAGAGAGGTAGGCAACAGCCTCTGCAAGGGGCCTGGACACCTCAGAAAGGCTCTGGAGAGTGCCTTCTGTTTTCTCTATCCTGGAAGACACCAGGCCCAGCTTCCCTTAGCCGCTACTGCAAACCTTACACAGTCAGCAGGTCAGAGGTCACCCCACCAACATCTACTTAGGAACCCCCTTCCCTCCTTGGAGGTACAGCACTAGCCCTCACTCCCCGCGCCCTGCCCCGACACACACACACACACACACACACACACACACACACACACACACACACACACAAGAGTGCACACCTATACTCACCATCACTGACCCCAGCCACAGCACTCAGTGAGTCCATGCTCTTGGCTGGCCGCAGAGTCCCCTTATCAGATTTGTCCTCTGCAAGACAGGGATGTGCGTAGAGCCAGGGCCTGGCACACCCTCAGCAGAGCCCCCCCTACATCTCCCCAGACTTACCCCTGTCCTCAGCCCCCCGTGGAAGTTTACGCTTGGTCTCATGGCCAGAGCGACCCAGATTGAAGATAGATCTCCACTTCCTGACCTTCAAAGACCCCTTCCTCCTGGAGGGGATGGAGAAATCACTGCAGTTGCAGCCTGGTGGCCAGTGCAGGGGAGGAGGGCCCAGGAAGAAGGCCTTACTTGTGCTCTGCAATCTCTATGATAGTGTGATAAGGCCGCATCTGTGGGGGTCCATCACCAGCCTGCAGGATGCTAGGCAGGTTGTAGGGCAGGGATCGGGGCATAAGGTCCTCGGGGCTGCCTGACACCCGGACCCCTGGAAGTGATCGCCATCCACTTTCCACCTCACCACCTAGGAAGAGAAGAGGAATTGGCCAGCCAGGAACAGAGAGAGGGCTTTGGGTACCGAGCTCCTCACTGCACCCTCCCACTCACCAACTACCATGCTAGGGATATACCTGGAGGCAGACCCTCTGTGTCTAGCTCCTCAAGAGGGAGTCCTCAGGGACAAAGGGGGCCAGGAGATCCCAGGACATTGGCCCGGTGGGCCGGGGGTGGGAATGATCCTTCACTAGCCTCGAGAACCAGGATGGATGGTGATTAAGAGGTCAAGTTATGCCCTGGACGGAGAGCAGAAGAGGCCTACTCAAGTCCCGACTGCACCATTCTCTCTGCAGGGTCTTCTCCACGTGACCATAAGCAACAACACTTTATGAGACTCAGTTCTGTCATCTGCAAAGCAGGGAAACTGAACTGGATGACCTTGGAGGCTCTCTGTAACTCTGACATGACTCCCAGACAGACAGTGGTGATTTGGTGAGTTGGAAGGACACTGACCAGAGAGAGCAGCACCCTCAAAGAGCTGGTCCACATGTGTGAGGATGAACTCGACGACAATGGACTGCACCCGCACCTCCATGAAGGCTGCTGTCCCATTGAAGCCTGAGGCCTCTATGTCCTTAGACCTGTGGAGGTGTGGAGTTATTCTTCCCCAGCCCCACCACACTTCCCCATTTGAATTCTCCCTAAAAATATCTTATACCATTTCCCCTGAATGCCATAAACCTCATCCCCACCTCTTAATCTACATGTATGATTCAAGTCTCAAATGGCCACTTCCTCCAGGAAGCCTTCTTGGACACCCTCCTCAGGATTAATCTCTACCTCCTCTGCACACCGGGGTGCCTTGTGTATAACGAATCTCAGGACTTCTCACAGTCTGCCTTGCACCACAGGGAGTGACATGCAGCCCACTTCTCCAAGACCTTTGCTCAACAAACGTTTGACAAGGATCCCCCCGACCCCTTCCTGCTCCAGTCCCCGAGCTAAGTGATGCAGTGTAAGAAAACACAAAGGTCTGGGAATTCCCTGGCAGTCCAGTGGTTAGGACTCCGTCCTTCCACTGCAGGGGGCACGGGTTCGATCTTTGGTCAGGGAGAACTAAGATCCCGCGTGCCACTCAGTGTGGACAAAAAAAGAAAAAAAGAAAACACAAAGGCCCTGTCCTTAGGGACTTTACTCAAGCTCAGAGAAGGGGCTCACGTGGGTGAGCTCCGTTGCACTCAGTGTGATCCTGAAACTTCCTGGTCTCACTGGGCGAGACCCCTCTCCAGTGCACCCACACAGCCACACCCGCTCCTCGAGCAGCTTCCCAGGGGCTAGGCTCTGCCAGGATCCCCGCACATGCACCCACCTCAGCAGGTTGGGGGCCCACACGATGGCCAGGTTGCGGGCGTGCATGTTGGTCTGGGCACTCAGTGAGGCCATGTGCACCAAGTGCCGCATGAGGAACTCCAGGGTCCTGCAGAAAGGGGGCGTCGTGGGGTAGAGCTCACAAAGGGAGCACTCAGGCAGAGGGAGGATTGAGGTGTGGGAGCAGGAAGAGAAGTGACAGGTCAAGGCCCCAGGTGGAGAGAGAGCCTGGGCTGAGTGGGGTGAGTCGGGACTCTGGGTGGGGAGGAGCCCCACACACCTGTAGTTTGGGACAGGGAGTTCTCGAAGCACCTCTAGGATCTTGACCAAGCGCTCAGGTTCCAGCTGCACTGCCACAGCCTCCTGGTTGAAATCAAGGAGCAGGAGTCAGTGACCCAGCGCTGCCCCTGCTTCCTCCCCAGAGTTCTGAGCCAAACTCTCAGAAACAGTCTGTGCTGTACCCCACTCCATCCCCCAGGCTGAATCTTCGAAGCACACTGACGTAGAATTTGGGTCCCACAGGACCTGCAGATGAATCTTGGCTATGCCACTTAATAGCTCTGTGACCTTGAGCAACTCACTGCCACTCTCTGCCTTAGCAGCCTCATCAGTAGTGCTCTGGTTCTGGAACACATCAGGTTCCACCCTGTGGGTGCCCCAGGGGCCATGGAGTTGATTTCAAGGTGTCCAGGAAGGCCCATGCCCACCCATTCTGGCCTGTATGGGCTGAATGGCATGCCCTGGTATTCAGGGTCTCTAAATGATGTCATGCTCAATAAAATGCAACTTAATTTTAAAGTGTTACTCAATTCAAGAGAGCACTTGTGTCATGTATTTTCTTATCCAAAAGATGTTCAACACACGATCACCGTTCATGGAAGGGCACGCCTGAAAAAAAATTGACTTCCTAAAAGGGTTCTCATTCTCTTAAATGTAGGGAAGCTCCGGTCTAGGTGATTTCCAAGGGCCTTCCAGCTTCTGCTCTCTGTCTGACCTCTACTCTCCCCCAGTCTCACCCTGCACTGTGTGCAGTTTGCAGGGAAAGGAGGGACAATGGAGAGCACAGGGACAGGGGAGGGCGGAGGTAGCAGCGCCAGGAGATTTGTAAGGGAGGGGTCTTTTCATTTTCATCTGGTCTCTGTCATGCAGGATCCCTAGGACTCGGTCTGGCATTGGACACATCTGAGATGTCAAAACCACAGAGGTCACCCTCAGCCTTCTCTTCCCCCCCTCCGCTGTCACTCAACTCACAGCAAACTTGTCATAGAGCCGGTAAGTGAGCAGGGGGTCCGGCAGCTCTCTGAAATAGGCCTTGCACAGGGAGGAGACGCAGTGAATGTCCTGAAGGTAAACATCTCGCCGCAGGTCTGGCTTCCGCTCAGCCTCAAACTCCTGCCTGGGGAGGTGCGGAGTGGTCAGGAGTGGTGACGGTCTGGGGAAATGTAGGGACCCTCACCTACATTAAATCTATGATTTGAGGGACCGTCACCTAGGGAGAGCTGTAGAGATGAGCTCCAGGCAGGGTCGAGGGTCAACATGTATGAATCTTGGAAGGAAGAGGTTGGGGCGTGTATATACGTGAGGCAGCAAGTATAAGGCGTTGTATCTGTCAACGTGCAGAGTGGATGTTGTGATGGGTAAGTGGATAGGTAAATGGATCTATGCATGAACAGGGGTACATATCAGGATGTAGTGTCGGTGTGAGTAGCAATGTAGTGGTATGTAGGAGTCGGTAGAAGTGGGGGGATGAGCCTAAATGTGTGTTTCTGGGTATGTGTAAAGATGGAGGAGTGTAACTCTCAGAAGGAAACATAAGTGTAAATCTTCAGGACCTTGGATTAGGCAACAGTTTCTTGGATATGACACCAAAAGCACACGCAACCAAAGAAAAAAAATAGATAAATTTAACATCAAAATTACAAACTGTTGTGTACCAAAAGACGCTATCAAGGAAATGAGACAACCCACAGAATGGGAGAACAGATTTGTAAATCATAGATTTAATAAGTGTCTAATATGCAGAATACATAAAGAACTCTTACAACTCAAAAGACACAAATAACCTAATTTTTAAATGAGCAAAGATTTGAATAGACATTTCTCCAAAGATACACAAATGGCTAATAAGCACACAGAAGGTGTTTGACATAATTAGGTATTAGGGAAATGCAAATATGGATGAAATATCACTTCACACACATTAAGGTGGTTATAATCAAAAAGACACACAGTAACAAGTGTTGGCTGGGATGTGGAGAAATTGGAACCCTCATACATTGCTGGTAGGAATGTAAAATGATGCAACTCCTATAGAAAACAGTTTGGCAGTTTCTTAAAAAGTTAGACATAGAGTTACCATACGACCCAGAAGTTCCACTCTTAGGTATATACTCAAGAGAACTGAAACCATATGTCCACACAAATACTTGTACACAAATGTTTATAGCAGCATTAATCATAACAGCCGAAAGGTGGAAACAACCCAAATAGCCAT
Source organism: Physeter macrocephalus (assembly GCF_002837175.3). NCBI lineage: Eukaryota > Metazoa > Chordata > Mammalia > Artiodactyla > Physeteridae > Physeter > Physeter macrocephalus. The sequence goes on along the minus strand of NW_021145785.1, from coordinate 40,497 downwards.
CAACTGATGAATGGGTAAACAAATGTGATAACGCCACACAATGGAATACTATTCAGCCATAAAAAGAAATGAAGTACTGGTACATGCAACAATATGCATGAACCCTGACAACATGCTAAGTAAAAAAAGCCAGACACAGAAATTTACAATTATATGATTCCACTTATGTGAAATGTCCAGAACAGGCAACTCCATAGAGACAGAAAGTAGACTAGCGGTTGCCAGAGGCTGGGGGAGAAGAGCAATGTGGAATGACTGCTAATGGGTACAGGGTTTCTTTTGGGGTTGATGAAATGCTCTGGAATTAGCGGTGGTTGCACAACCTTGTAAATGTACTAAAAACCACTGAATTATACATTTTTTTTGAATTATACATTTTAAAATGGTGAATTTTATGGCATGTGAATTATATCTAAATTTGTTTTTAAAGCTGGGTGGGTGCATGTGGGAGGGGAGGTGTGTGTGTGTGTGTACACGCGTGCGTGCACACAAATGCATGCGTGCAGGCTAGCCTGTGGGGAGTGCGGGGCATGGTGTCAACCTTTCCCGAGGAGACTAGAGCTCCACCCTTGGACAGTATCTATCATCTATGTTTCCTTCTCCCCAGATCCCCTCACCCCTGTGATTCCTGGCCTCCTGGCCACAGAGCCCTCCCCTCACTGCCTGACTCACCGGAGCTTCTGGATGTTGGAAGAGACCCCTGAGAGGCGGTAGATCCCATCCACCACTCCATACTCCTCCACAAACTCTGCACAGCTCCTTAGTACCTGGGGCACTGAGAACACAGATGGGGCAGAGAAAGAGAAATCAGAAGGTCTGGAGGTCAGAGACTACAGGGGGTCTGAGAAATGGATGCGTCAGGGAAAGGGGCTTGGGGAGCCTGAAGGCAAAGCTCATGGAATAAAAACTTGTCAGAAAGATTCTTGCAGGACATCAGCTCCAGCCTGCCAACCCATTACAATGTCTCTGCCCATTGGGCCTAGAGTCTCGGCATAAACTGCCCCAGTAAGGGGGAGCTCACTGCCTCCCCAGACTGCCCATTCCTGTTCGAAAGTTCTGCCTTTGTTGACCTGAAATTCTCTCTCTCTGTAATTCCTAGTTGCTATTTCAGAAATTTTAAAGGGACAACAATGTGATTGGAAGAGGACTCAGGGTGAAGCACTGGTCTTGAAAGTGCATTTACATAACACTCTACATAAGATAAAGGAACATTAGCTCTGGCAACCAAAATGGAACAGAGCTGATGGGCACTATTGTGAAGCACCTCCTCTGGTTAGTGAATGCATGGATCTTAGATCTGCCATAGGAAGGTACACGAAGTTGTGACAGACCTTCCGACAGGTCAATTCAGGAGAGAGGCACCTATATGCCAAGCACTATGCATTAGACATGAAAACTGAGGATCATAGAAGTAATGAGTGTGCAGTATCATCCAGCTAGAGCCAGGATTCAAATCCAGGAGTGCAAAAAGCTGTATTCTCTCTCCCTTCTTCGGAGCCCTTCCCAGTTACTAGACTGTAAGCTCCTTAAGGACAAGATCTAAGTGTGACCCATCCTGCTGTTCCTCATCTTATCTGTCATGGTGTCTCAGTCACGGGAAATCCTCAGAAACCATGTGTTGAATCTCATCTCCACAGGCCACATAGTTATCTCTCTAAAGCACTTCCATGCTTTACTTTTTTTTTTTTTTTAAGTGCTTCCATGCTTTAAATCCTATGCTACATACACTCTCTCCTCCACCCCAATCTTCAATGCTTAGCTTACAAACACAGAATAAAATAGAAGCTCCTCAACATGGTATACTGTATAAGACCTTTCACAAACCAGGCCCAGCTGCCATTCCAGCCTTAGCTCCAGCCAGCTCCCCCAATAAATCCTACGATCCAGCACTTTCCTACCCACTGAACAAGCCTTGGTACCATCGCTCATGTTTTCCCTTGCCTGGAAGTGCCCTCCTCTCTGTCTCTGCCTGGTGAGCCCCTATGCATTCCTCAAAACACACTTCAGACATCACTTCCAATTCTGAACCCTTTGCTTACATCCGTATTATACTTCCCAAGGTCCTTCGTTTATATCTGTACATAGTACTTATTGTACTTTGTTATGATTGGTATATTTTGCATCTATACCTTCTGACAAATAGTAACATCCTCCCCAGCTTCTAGCACAGTGTTGAAACAGAGCCGGTGCTCAACAGATGTTTATTAAATTACTCAATGAATTAGTCAATGAATTGGAGCTTTAACAGAGAATATTGCCTAAGACAAAACATTGAGTTCAATTAGCTGAGACTCACCAGAGAAATTCCTGTCATGTGTTAGTGTCAGAAAAAGCTGTGCTTCTCCTAAGCCACCTATTTTTTTCTTATGGGCTTTATGAATTTCATACCTGATTATGTTTACCTCTTTAACTACCAGGAAGCCCAGAGCCCATATCTTGGAACCATATAGAACCACCTGAAATGCATTTCTAGGTACTGATTTTACCCTTCCTGTTTTCCCTTCAACTCAATTCCTTCAGTCATTTATTCTTTTTGTAAAGTTTTGGGTTTGGGAAGTCATCCATCTCAAGCTCTTTGTGGAAGTGAGTAGGTTAGAAATACAGACTGAAGAAAATCAATAAATCCATCAAACACTATTTTAAACCCTCTTTATATGACCCGGAGTCCACACCCTTTACCCTCCTGCACCCCAGAGCCGGGAATTGGGTGAGACAAGGAAAGCATCAAGGCTGCAAAATTTAAGCGCTCACTCTTAGGGTTGTGCAAGTGCCAACCGTGCACATGCACGATCTTGGGAGTGAATGCCTCCTTAAGAAAGAAGCACCTAGGGCTTCACTTGCCTGGCCCCGAGAGTGAGAGTTTCCTTACATTTTGCACCCTAGTCACCTCTCTTGCCTCACCTTAGTCCAGGCTCTACGGTTCACCATCCATCCCTTCAGGACCTCTGCCCATTTGCCAGGGTCCACTGACCTCAGGTTCCCAGCACTGAATGCAGAGATGAGGCAGACCCTCCTGGTTCAAGCTGTTGCTCTACTCTTGGGTGAATAATGCTACCCCAACTCTTTCGGCCATCACTCTGTTGACTCATAAATAGCTCGCTGTCACCTAAACCCCAGGTTGTTTTCACAATAACTGCAATCAGTCCATGTCTTCTCCATCCCACCCTTCTCTGTTGATTTTGAGTCTCCACAGGAGGCCTTTGAAGAAGGCATGCCTTTAAAGAAGGCATTCGAGAGCCTAAGGAGTCAGAGCCATAGAGGAAATGGGTCAAGGAGATGGGGAAAGAGATAATAGGATCAGAGGGATGGAGGAGTCAGGGAGACAGAGATAAGAGAAATGGGGTCAGAGATAAAAGTTAGAGACATAGTTGGGGCGGTAGAGTCAAAGGGTGGGTCAGGGAGGAGGGCCTGAAGCTAAGGAAACTGGAGAATCGGAAACCTGAACAAGATCTCAAAGAGGTAAATATTAGGAAAAGGAAGAACTCAATTCATATAAGGGCTCGGGAAGGAAGAGACCCACCTAGGGCAAAGAGCTGGGAGAGGGTGCTGAGATGGCGCGAAGCTGCAAGGATGGGGGAAACCAAGATAATCTGGGAGGATAAGTTAACCACAAACACAGCTCTCCTGGCCTGGGCTTTCATTTTTGCTGGATCTTGGCTTAAAGAGAGAAGCCATCACTGGCCTCTCTCTGTCCCTCCGCTTTCCACCTGTCTATGCTAGGAGGAGCTGGGAGAAGGGGAGAAGGCTGCCACTGCTGCTCTAGTGCCCAAGATAATCCTCCCCCCTTGGACTCAGGTGAGGTTCTGGTGAAGGGCAGGAGGTGCTTTGCTCTCTCTCTCTGGGATTCACTAGGATCAGGACCCAGCCACCAGATGCCTATCTCTTCCAGAGAACATGCCCCTCACCTTCTGGGAATGCTGACAGAGGCTAGGAAGGGATACAGGAGTGGGATCTGGGCTGGCTGTGAGTTCAGTGTTTCAACAGGAGGTTGGCAGGGGGTCCACAGGGAAGGACAGCACCAGGATGAGGAGGCTGAACTGAGGGTTTGCAGAGAACTGGAAGAACATCAGCCCCAATTAAATCATGTGGCCCTCACCCAAGAGCCATCATTCTCAAGAGGCATCCCTTGTAAAGGAGTCAGCCCCACACTGGCGGCTGGGCTGTGCCCTGTTAGAAAAGAAAGAAAGCCACAGAGAAGCCACTTCGGCTGTTTAACACCCTTCCTTGGGGCCTGGGCTTTCCCTTAACTGAGGCCAGTGGGATGGGGGCCTCTGGGGGAGGAGAAAAGGGGAAGGAGGTGTCTGGGGACACAGGGGCGGGGCTAAGAGCAGGAAATGAGCTGGGAACCACCATCACCCTCCCTCCACTGCAGGCGCACAGAGCAGCAGCCCAGAGCAGAGGACAAAGAGGAAATGACAGATTGGGGTGGAGCGGGGGAGAAATCATGCCCTTCTTTGGGAGGAGGTCGAAGTACTAAAAAACAAGCTGGGCTGGGCAGTCAGGATACCTGCGTTCAATTCCAAATCAAATCAAGGAATGTTTTTGAGTGTCTACTCCACACCAAGCACAGTTGGGAGCCAATGCTGTCCCTGGTCCTGCTCGTTTCCAAGCGCCCTCCAAGGTAACTCAGGGAGGATGCTTTCCACGGACAGTCCTCAGCCCCATCCTCCTTTGTACCCTCTACCCCCATCTTCACACCAGGCCTCAGGCCATCTCTCTTACTGTTCTGGTGTTCCCATTTTAGCAGCTTCTCCCCTCACCTTCCACTTTGAACCTGTTTCTCCTTTGCACAGGGAGAACCGGAGAATCAGAGAGACTGGGGGAGGGGACTCTCCCTACCCTGCATCTTCACCTGTGGCCCAGCAAGGCTGCAGAAGGATCAGAGCCCCATAACCTCGTCTCCTCCAACCAGGAAACACCCATCCTCCCCATGTGCCGTCCTCAGGCTCTCCAGGGGCCCTCCTCCTGTCTTTTTTCATTCAGACCTAAGGACCATCCATGACCCCTCAGCCTTCCTCTCCTGTCCCCCAGCTGTCATCTTCTCACCTCTGTTTCTTCTACCTCTCCTGGGTCTCCAGTCTCACCCTCCTCTCCTCTCAGGGCTCCCTCGGTACCCCCATTCTCATCACCAGTCTCTTCACCCCCAGGCAGTCACACAAGGCTCTTCACTGAGTCACATTTCCTGCCCTGCCTGCTCATCAGCTGCCTGGGGGTGACCCCAAGCCACTGCCCCTTCTCCATGAGCTCCTGGAAGCCGCTTCTGTACCCTCAGCCTAGATCAGGTTGGAGAAGCGCCACGCCTCCCCCTCCACCCAACAGCAGCTCCGGGCTGGCCTCCTTACCCTCCTGGCCTGAGTGCTGCAGGTGCCCCTGCAGGTCACACCCAAACACCCGCTCCTTCGAGCTGCCCTTCTTCTTTCCTTTCTGCCGAGACTTCATGGCTGGAGCCCCAGGGCTCTGGCCCAGCCACCTCTGTCCCCTAAGACTTTTGCCCTACTAGTCCCCCATGGGATCCCAAGCCAGCCTCTGGGCTTGGCTTGGCCCCAGGGGGGCAGGGCTCAGAACTGGGGGTGGAGGGTGGCCTGGGCAACGGGCAGCAGCTCCTGCCTCTGGGGCCCCGGCCACACGGAAGTGGCTGTGGAAGAGGAAGCTGCCAGGACCCCGGCAAGAAGTTGTGTCTCGTGGCCGGGCCTGGCACTCACCCTTCTCGTCCTGCTCAGCCCTGGGGGGCAGGAAGCTGTGCAGCTCCTTAAACCCGCTTCCTGTTAGAGCATCTCTGCAACCACAGAGCTGGGGTGGGGGAGGTAGCTGACATTCACATCCTCACCCATTGCTGGGCCTCCACTCATTGGTCAAGAGGAGGTGATGTCAGAGCCCTGGAGTGGGCGGTAGCGCCTGGGGCGTGAGCAGGTGACTGACACCCTCGGAGACCAGAATTCTGGGGTCTGAGGTGGAGACCCGAGACTTGCCTAGGAGCAGAGCAGCACAGGGCTGTGCCAGGAATACCCAGGAGAGAGGATGTCCAGGCTTTGGCCCTGACCGGCCTGTAGTCTCAGTCAAGTCACATTACTTTGCTGAGCCTCAGTTTCAACACATATAAAAAAAATGAGGAGAGTGGACTAGATGATCTTTAAATCTTTCCAACTCTAACATTCTGTGGAACTCATTTGAATTCTGGGTTCTTTGACTGTAAAAAGTTTACACTGTTGTCTACTTTCCAGGCCTGTTGTAGTGAGACTCCAATACAATACAGGAGATAAAATACTGCCAACTAAGGCACTGCCCATCCTGGAAGGGCCTATAGTTCCACTGTCCGACCTCGACTCTCAGAGATGGCTGAAGGTCTTGTGGAGGCCGTTTCTTTTCCCCTGTCCCCCGTAGTTCCAGGCAAACTAACTCCTCCCCTACTTGGGACCACAAGGAGGATGGTGCTGAGACAGAGAGCACTGAGGTTCAGGACTTACACAGTCCAGGGAGCAAGACAGGAACCGGAAAGAACAGGTTTTATCTGTTTATTTAAAAACAGAATATCTTTTTTATGTACAAATATGAACATATTTACACAAAATATACATACTAGAATTCCATATCTTCAGGTTCCACATCCAAGGTCCTGGGCTGGCTGGAGAGCAGGGGATGAGAGTCTCTCCTTTGGTCCAGAAATCCAGCAGAGTTCAGGCTGAGCAGGGTTTGGGCACTAAATCTAGATATTCTGATTGAGTGTATTTGGGTGGGGCAGGCAAAAATGGACCTAATCTAATCCCAACCAGAGAAACTGCTGGAAGAACCCCAAGTTAGTAGCCCTGAGACCCCCGGGGAAAAGGAGACATTCTTGCTCCCAGCATCTCCTTCACCTCCCTTGGTCTATAATCACTATTCTCTCTCCCCTACACCACAACCAAACCAGGAGCCCTTGTCACCAAGTCCTAGTAGCCCCCCACCAAGGGATCACAAACAACTGTGGATACAACTAAGAAAACATGAGGCTAGGGGAAGAGCTAAGGAGCCGCTAGGGCCAAGGACCCTACCTACCCTCCCATAGCCAGTAACTGAGGGGCGCACACCCCTCCTTCAAACTCTATCAGCTCTTAGGCTCCCTCCCAAGAGCCTGCCTAGATTAAGATGCCTGAGATGGAGCACCTTTCAGAACCACAGGAATTAACCCCCTGGAGTAGGACCTGAGCAAGGTCTAGCTTTGCTGAATTCTTGTGTAGGCTGATGTCACTTTAAGCAATCCTTGCAATAATAAATGTCCAGATGAATTAAAAGTTTTTAAAAAGTCTTTTCTCTTATTAATGCATTTGGGGCAGTAGTCCTTAAAGGAGCTCCACTGTGCAGGTTTATGTACAGCAAATATGTACATACAGCAGACCCAGAGGCCACCAGAGGGCAGAGGGTTTCTTCTGTAACAGTTTGAGCCTCTGGCTGACCCCTAGGCCCGCTGCTTTACACTTGCCCTGACAGCTCCCAAGTGGTGGGAGCCCGGCTCCCGCACTCAGGAGGCCAGATTCCAGCTCCAACTATGCCCGCACACCTGTACCTGGCCCACAGTCTCCACCTCCCGCCTCCAACCTCTGCATCATTAATACTGCTCTGGGGTCTGAGGAAAACACCTGCATTTTACAGGCAAAGGTCACACAGCCACACGACACACAAACCGATCCCCTACGGCGTTCCCCATGCAGCCACTGAACCCTGTGGCACACACACCACGGTTCACTTGGACTCTGACGTAACAACACAACGCACACCATGGGCACAGTCACCCCTCCGCGCACACACAGCGCACACTCAAACAAGCACAAATGCACACAGTGACCTGCACACACTGTGGGAGGGACTCAACAAGCAGAGCCCTTCCATCATCCAACAGAAGGACTGGAGGAAAAGGTCGAGCAGTCAGTGGGGTGGGGAGCATCTTCCTCAAGAAATGAGGTGTGTAGGGAGGCTCCCCGGGGATGAGCTGAAATCTTCCATGTCAGCAGAGGGAACCAGGCTTAGGGGACGGAGGCAAGCCTGGGTCAGACCAGGTGCCCCCGCCCATTGATGTAGATGCCGTTGCCCGTGGGCTTGGCCCGCAGGGTCCCATTCTCCTGAACAAAATGGTTCATGGCCTGCTTGATGCCTTCGTCCTGATCTTCCTCCTCCTCTGTCCGCCCAGAGCCTGGAGACAGCAGTTCAGTCTGTGTTTCGATCTCCCTCACTGTGGTGAGCGTGGAGTAACTGCGGCCCTCTGCCTCTTCGCTCTGGAGACCAAGGGCGGAGGGCAAGTCAGGAACCAAGGCGGGGCAGCCAGACATGAGGGGGTCGGCTGGGGCACGCTGGGGTCAGAGGTCAGGCACAAGCAGGGGTTATGGTTGCTCAGCGGCTCAGAGATGGGGGGCCAGGAATGAATGTTAGGCCTGGGGAAGGGGAGACTAGAGAGCAAAGGCATAGCGGGGCGGGGAGGGGATGGGATGGGGCAGCGTGAGTCTGAGGAATCAGGGGCCAGTGAAGGGGCAGCTGACGCACCACATCTGGGACCCGGAGAGGGGCCTGGGAGAGTGGTAGGGGCGCCGGCGGGGCCGGGGGCCTCACCATCACAGAGCAGCTACTGTTGTCCTTGAGACCATCAGGGTGGCCCTCGGCTCTCAGCCCTACACTCTCCTCCGGCTGCGGGGCCCGGACATGGGGGAGGAGTCAGAACAGGGCTCAGCCTCTTCACCTCTGTCCTCCCCCAGCCTCCCCCCAATCACTTTCCCCCAACCTCCCCCCAATCACTTTCCCCCAACCTGACCTGTCCATTCTCTCCTCGATGCAAACATCCTCATTTCCCCCACCCCTACCCTCATCCCACCCTAATCCCACCCTGAAACCAGTGCTGATGGTGGCTTCCCACAGCAACCTCGAAAAGGGTTGCCGAAGGGGCCCTTCTGAAGGAGCCCAGCAAACCCAAAGCAGCTCCAGACCTGCTGGGGCTGAGTCAGCGGCCAGACCTGGGGGCGGGCTGCGCTTCTGGTCCGCAGAGGGGCCCCGGCCCCAGGAATGCATCCAACCTTGGCACACACCTGGTTCCTGGGGTCCGGGTGATGGGAATGCAGCCTCCGGATGGAGTTCTCCCTGGTCAGGGTCAGCTCCTCCTCACTGGGAAGACACCCCCTGGTCAGGAGCTGAGGGTAGTGGTAGCCTCCCAGGGTGAACCTAGCCTGGCCAAGCCTATGTGAGCCGGGGCTGGAGGGTGTGGGCGCTGGGTTGTCCCTGCAAGTGCGAGTGAGTGGCTGTAGGTGGCGGTGCGGCTACAGAGCGTGTGTGTGCCCATGTGATACGCATGCATGTGGATCTGACCCCCACTCAGGCAGTGTGGCTCCCCTCATCCAGCTGCGACCCAGGCCCCAAGGCCCTTCTCACCTCCCAGAAGGCTGGCTCTGCCTACCTCTGGTCCACAAGCTCCTCAGATGTCAGGCCTCCCAGTCTCCTCTCGCTCCTCGGTCCTGGACCACCTCCTGCTTGCCTCCCCTTTGTTCCCTGCTTACCTCTACCCACCCAGGAGTGGCCAGTACTCACTATTTCTGGGTCATCTGCTGGGCCTTGCGCCGATGGTATCGGGACATGAGTACCACCACCACCACCAGAAGGCAGAACAAGAGTGCGGCGATCACACCCACCACCACCACGGAGGCCGACACCAGATCCACCCGTTTCCCTGTGGTATCCTGGGGGTCTGCTGGAGACAGGCCACTGTCTGAGGCAGATGCCCAGATCCCTGACCGGCCCCCGGACTCCACAGCCGCCCACGAACTGTCCTCACAAAACACGTCCCAGACCACCCCCTCAGCCTGGCCCTCTGCAAAATACATGCAGCCCAGCCCCCTCCAAATAAGTATTCTCCCAATTCGCTCTCTCTGTCTTGCTCCCTGTCCCCCCACCAGGCCCTTGGCCCAGGTCCCAGCCTCTGCCCCAGTGCTTACCAAGAACATCCACAACCACCTGAGAATCCCTTGAGGAGAGCTCGTTGCTGACGTGGCAGACGTAGGTGCCCCTGTGCTCAGTGGTCAGCGGGGGGAAGGCCAGGGTATCTCCTTCTGCTTGTACCCCACTGGGCAGAGGCCCGTCCAGCCTGGAGTACAGGGAAGCTGATGGGTGCTGGTTGGGGCGGGCTGAGACTGCCACGACCCAACGTGCCCGGGCAGCTCTCCACCTCCCTCCCCCATGACGTCATCCAGAGCCACCGGCTGTTCCCACGGTGCCCCTCCTTCCCCTAGGCAGGTCTAGGCAGAGGTCCCTTCTCCCTGCCGCCCAGCCTGACCCAGGCACCCCCACACACACTTGGGGAAGATCCACACGCATGCCGTCCCACAAGCTCCATAGGCATCACGTCAGCCCGCACTAGGTACCAGGTCCACACGGTATAGAAAGTCCACACAACAGGACTGTCCCTTCCTATCGGGGCTCAGATGTACTTGGACAATGTGACTGCACGCCCCAGCACCCACGATGTTTCATGGCAGGATACATGCACACAGCCCCAGGCACAAGGCCACATGCATGGCTCATCTGCTCACATGTGAGCCTGTCATGGGCTCACACACGTGTGTCCCTGACCCCTCCCTGATTGTCTGGACATCTCAGACCCTGAAAAAAAGCCAAGGAACTGGCAGAGATGGGTGGGTGCTTCTGAGGTGCTAGCAACGTGGTAGTGGCTATAAGAGTGTTAGTTTCACAACAGTCACAGTCAGCTGTATCTTTTTGTCTTACTCACTTTAGGCACTTACATAAATATATAAAGTATTAACATTGAAATGCTGTATTATATTTCACAATTTTAAAGTTAAGGGAAAAAATGCCAAGGACTTATCAGCTAATTCCCTGCCAATTACCATGTATCCTACACTCCCAGGTGCAAGCCAATAACAATGTTTGGTGACCATGCATATTCTTGAATTGGTTTGAACATGTGCCCCAATTTATTTGGGGTTCAGAATATATTGTCCCAGCCCACGGTGAGTACGTGCTGGTCCTGAGGGAAAGACCCTGGTCCCAAGCTAGGCCCTTACCGTGTCCAGTTGTACGAGGGAGGAGGCTGCCCTTCACTCAGGCACTTGAGCATAGCTCCTTCTCTGCCAACCTGCCACAGCTTTTGGTCTTCAAGGCCCCTCACAGAGGCCTCAGCAAGGACTGGAATGGAAAGTTGGAGGAGAAAGAATGGAAATGATGCCTTTGATCCTGCTCTTCCTCAAAGGGCCCCCGCCCCAGGCCCCACTTTGCCTGGAATAGCCTTCCCCTGCCCTTCTCCATCCTACTCATCTGCGGCCAAAGCTAGCCCAGCCCCACCTTACTGACAGCTCCCTCCCCTCTCTAAGTTCAGAGAGTCCACATGGGTTTACCTGTGCAATGAGCCTATTAAGTCCCTCTACACAGCAATGTGGCACACCTTTTCTGAATCCCCCATGGTCCGTAGCATAACGCTAGTCACAGAACAGGTGCTCAGCAAACACTCCCAGATTCATCAAAGGCTTAACCATCCTATTAGTTCATTCATTTCTTTTTTTTTTTTTTTCTCGGCTGTGTGACACAGCTTGTGCCATCTTAGTTCCCCGACCAGGGATCGAACCCGGGCCTTTGGCAGCAAAAGCATGGAGTCCTAACCACTGGACCACCAGGGAATTCCGGTTCATTCACTTCTTTCACAGACATTTGTTGAGGACCTACTTTGTGCCAAATGCTGGGTTAGTATGAGTAGAAAACAGTGCTATCCTCCAGAGAGGCTCAAAGTCTAATGCCAGGAGAACAATATCGACTGTCGACCGAGCACCTTCTATGCACTAAGCACTATGCGAGAGGCTTTGCATTCGTTCAGAACCCTGTACAGTTGATATAATAATACTCCTTCTGTTGATGAAGAAAATGAACCTTAACAAGATTGACTGACAGCTGGTAAACAGCAGAACTAGGGCTCATCCCAAGTCTATCTGTCTTCAAATCCTAAACTGTCTAGTTTACAAAATGCTTTTAATTCCATGTTTATATCTGATTCTTCCAACAACCCCTGAAGCAGGGCCAGCTCCTCTGTAAACAGAAGGACACAAGGTCAGAGAGTGATTTGCCAAGGTCATCTGGGGTGGGTTCCAGGTCTTCTACCTTGGACTGGTGCTCTCTCAGCCATACAAGGTGGCCTCCAGGACCCAGGCTGGCCAGACTGGTGTGGCTTAGGGTCTCTCACTATCTCACCAATCCTCTTGGAGCCCATGGGGTCTCCCTACCCAAGATCCAGGTACTCACAGGCCACTTGGAGGATGTGGGTGATCCTTTGGTCCTGGAGCAGGCCAGGGTGGGACACCACGCAGGTAAGTGGCTGTCCATTCATGCTGCGGCTGGGCACTAGATGGAATTCTGAAGTGACAGCAGCTGAGCGAGAGTGCGTGAAAGAGCGGCTGGATGTTGTGCCCTTGACCTCTGTGTCCCAGGTCACGCTGGGGGCCGGGCTACCCTCTGCTGTGCAGGAAGCTGCCAGTGTCAGGCCCTGGCCCTCTTCTAGTGCTGGACCAGGATTCAACGAGGGCAGGGGAGGCACTGCAGAGGGTGAGGAGGCAGAAGTCACAACCTTTACAACCCGTGTCAGGAGGCCCCGCCCCATCCCAGTTCAGTCTTGCACAGGTGCAAAGTTTCAGGCCCCTTTTTCTTCTTTTACTTCATCAACAAAGATGCTAGATGACTGGCAGCATTTCAGCGGACTTTGTACCTTTCTCCAATGCTTGAATTTTTTTACAGTGAGTACGGGTCATTTTTTTAATAAAAATAATGAAGTAATTAAAAAACTAACCAGATAACATCTATATAATAATAATAATAGCCACCATTTATTAAGCACTTACTATGTGCCCAGAATTGTGCTAAACACTTTACAAACTTTGTCTCTTTTAATCCTGTCATCAAACATGAAGTACATCTTACTGTCTGTGTTTTACAGCTGAAGAAACTGAAGCTCAGGGAGGTTGAATGATTTATTCCAGATCATTAGCTATTAGGTGGTGAAGCCAAGATCCACACCCAGATTTTTCTACCAAGGCTGGTATTACTAACTTCCATGAGGATAAAGGGGAACTATAAAGGCCTTTATTTATTTTCATCTTCATAACATTAACAGTCCAAGCACAGAATGGAAAAGACTTAACTTGACCATAAGTCTAGGGCATCCGTGCAAAGTGGTGGTTTAAAAGGTGATTGTGGTCTCCAACCACATTCACTGAAGGTCCAGATCAGGAAAGGTCTCAGCCCCACTGGTCATGCACAGCCACACTGGTCATAGCTGGGTCTGCATGTCCACGTCTAGGCACCACATTCTAAAACCATGGAGCCCAGGGTGGTGAGGGAGGCTCTGAATGAGTGTCTTTAGTAGAACTGTTGCAGAAACCTGTAAGTTTAGCTTGAAGAAGAAGAGATTTGGGTGGGGCATGACGGAGGTCCTCAGCTGGTGGAAAGGCTGTCATGCAGAAGGGAGAATAAGCCTGTGCCATCTTGCTGGGGAGGGTGAAAGTAACCGAGAGGGAGATTTCCAATCAGCAGAAGGAAGAACAGCCTAATACGTGGATTCTTCCCCAAGCCTGACCAAGCAGTATCAAGCTTTTGGGGTCACTTGGAGAGAATTTCTGGATTGGGGTGAGGGGGGGTGGCTAAATGAAGCTCCCTCATCCCTGCAGGGCCCCACCTCTTCTTCCTGTTCCGCCTCTGCCCGCTCCATCTCTGCATCCCCCCGCCTCCAGCTTCTGCCCTCCAACACCCGGGGCCTGAGGACCTGGTGCTTCTGCACACACAGCACCCCCGCCCCCATGCCCAACGGGCCCCACTGACCCAGCACGCGGAGCCGAAGCCGCGCCTGGAAGCTGCCGGCAGGGAAGGTACTGACGCGACACTCGTACTCGCCCTCGTCCGCCTGCACCGCGTTGCGCAGAAGCACCGCACCGTCCAGGGGGTTCCTTGGGGGAGGCGGCTCTTCCACGCGGCCGTCGTAGGCTGAGCTCACGTGCAGCCCGTATTTAGAGTTCAGAAGTGCCAGCTCCTGGCCGCCCTCGCCCTCATCCACACGAGCCCATGCCACTTGCTCCACCTGCTCGCCCGGGTCCCCTCGGTAGAAGCAGGGCAGTTTTGCGTCCTGGCCCAGCACCACGGTCACCAAGTCCGAGGTCTCCAGCTCGCCCGCCGGGCACCGACCTGCAGGGGGGCAGACAGAAGCAGCCAGGATTAGGGGCGCTGCCAGAGCCCGGGGAACACTTATCCACAATGATCATGTCCGCAAAGGCAGCCCGGAACTCCTGGAGCACTTTATGCTTGCAAAGCGCGGTCAGTCCATTACCTCATTAGGTTCACAAAACATTCCCAAGAGGCAGGCGTTATTATCGCCGTTTAACAGATGAGAAAACTGAGACCCAGAGACAGGAAGTGACTTGCCTAAGGCCACACAGGTGGTATGTGGAAGAGTCACACCCTCTCTCAGCCCAGGATTGTATCCTGAGCAATTGTAAGGTGGGGGCTATAACAGGAGGAGAGACCCAGCCTCTGCCCTCAGGGAGCTCAGGGAAATGGATTCTGTGCACACGAAGACGGGAAGCCATGGACAAACTTTCACAGAAGGCTCAACCTACCAAGGAGGGGAAAAGTGAACGCTTTCAGAACGCGTGGCCAGGAACCAAGGCAAGGGTCCAGAGCAGTTGGTGTCTGGGATGGGGCATGTAGTGTAGGCAGGGTCCAAACCAGCAGGCCCTTCGGAACAATCTTTTCATGGCTTCAAAATGAGAGACCTGGATTCCCAGAGAGAAGAAGGTATTCTGTGTGGGAGGAATGGCACGAACCAAGGCTCAGAGACAGGACTGAGCAAGTCACCGAAGACAGAGAGGCCCCAGGTCAGAGGCCCAGAGATACAAGGTCAGGACAGACACACATGACAGTGTCAGAACGTGAGCCAGAATCGGAGGACCAGAACCAGTGACAAAAGGCGAGTGTTTTGCGCGTTGACAAGGAACAGTGTGAAGCACTCAGGGGTATCTATCATGTAGCCTTATATGCAAAGAAGGATGCATTTCCTGCACTCATAGAACCTGAGCTCTATTCTGGAAGAAGAGATACGTATGGAGACAGCTATGGAAACACTCGTGATGGTTTCTGATTTGGTGCTTAGTGGTGTGTTGCAGGTTAGTCATGGGATGGGACAGTCACAGTGGTCCCGAGTCACATGGGAGGGGCTCATGCATGAGTTGGGTAGAATCAGGAGGGGATGAGACCTGGAAAGGGGTCCCAGGTAAGGGACCAAGGTGGGAAAAGCCCAAGGAGGTGGAGAGGCCGGCTGGTTCAGGAAGCAGAGAGAAGAGGACAGAACTAAGGCAGAGGGTGTGTGTTGAGCAGGAGTGGGACATCTGGTCAGAGCAAAATCACCCAGGACCTTCCATACCAGGCAAAGGAATTCAGATTTGGCCAAGATGAAATCGGGAGTCACTAAAGCATGAAGCCAATGGGCATGTGCCCTCAGACTAGAAAGTAGGGAGACTGGGGACAGGAGACCCACTAGGACCCTGCAGCTGCCATCCTGCACCGTGCTGCTGAGAGGACGGGACAGTTCCAGGGGAAATTTGGCAGGATTTGGTCACTGACCAGAAAGAAAGAGAAAAGTCTCAAAGACAACTCCTAGGTTTCTAGGATAAGTAACTTATGAGGGAGGCATGGCCAGGGAAATCTCATGGCTGGGAAGAAAGAAATTTGGAGTTGTGGAATAAAGCGTGTGAAACATAGGGCTGGGGGCTGAGGCTGTGGACAGAGTGAATGCTCTCTGGGATGGCAAGAGCTCCTTGCGTTGGAATGCACATCCAGCAATTCCCCAAAGTTCAAAGCTCCTGCCTCTGGCCAGCACTTCACACACCCTGCTGGCCCTCACCTTGCTCACACTGTGCTCCTGCCTGGAACGCCCTCCGCCCTATGTCTGGCAGCTCCTACTCATCACTGTCTGGGTAACTCCTACTCATCCTTGAAGACTCTGCTTAGACATCACTTGCTCCTGGAGTCCTCCCTCCCCCCACCCCCACCTCAGGCAGAGTGAGGTGCTCTTCCTCTGTTCTCCTCTAGCACCCTGATTTGCCCCATTGTAGTACTTTACACCACAGATTGTATTTGCTATTTTCTTGTCTGCCTCTTCCACCAGATTGAGAACCTCAAGAGTATAAACTCAGTCTCACATCACATATGGAAACATGGTTTCTGATTTAGTGCTCAGTGGTCTGCATTCCTGGCACATAATTGGTGCTCAATTAATGTTTATTGACTGACTGACTGAGTGAATGGGTGGGTGAATGAATGAATGCGAGAGACAGGTGGAAGAAGGAAAGGGTAGAATGAGGAGGAATGTGCAGTCTTTGGTTGGGCTGGGCAGGGAGGGGGTTGGCATGGCAACCTTAGGGTGGAGACAGGATAGGCTGGCTACCTGGGTTCTCTGCCAAAGGAAGCACCTCCAGACTGGACCTAGGGAGAAGGAAGGGGATGGAGGGTGTCAGGCATGGAGGGAGAAAGTGAAGCCCCACTAGAGTGGACCAGAGGGTTCCAGTGAGGCAGAGCGTGGGACAGAGGAAGGGGGTCCCATGGCCCTGCTAGCAAGGGAGGAGGAAGGGAGGATGCTCTTGGGAGCTGGGAGGGCCCAAACGGGACAGGACAGACCTGCAGGGCCAGATACCAGGGCCCTGACCTGCCTAAGCTGAAGTTGGTCCCACCCAGCCCAGCCTGGGAGTCCAGCTAACCATCTGCACCTCTGCCAGACACCTCCTCCTGGCGCCAGAGGGAGCAGGGCTGCCAAGGAAGGGCTAGAGGTGGGCTTGAGATAGGGGCTTCCCCGTACTTCCTCTGCTTCGAACACTGGTGTCCGTGCAGGTCACAGGGAGTCCAAGCCCTGCTCCACTGGGACACTCAAACCCTTTCAAAGATTATTTCTACGACAATGTCAGATGGCATATTTTCCATCCCCATCCCTACACTTGCCAACCAGCTGGCCCCTCCCCACCACTAATCACTCACATTTCCCCCCCAAAAAAATACTTTTTTTTTTTTTGCCACACAATGGCATGCAGGATCTTAGTTCCCCAACCAGGGATCGAACTCATGCCCCCTGCAGTGGAAGCTCAGAGTCCTAACCACTGAATTGCCAGGGAATTCCCAAAAATACCCTCTTAGGGTACAACATGCATCAAGTCCCCAGCGCATGTCTGAGTCCAATGTCTGAGTCCAATCTTCCACATCACTACCTGTGGGTCCAAGATCCCCATGATCTCAAGTGATAAGCCCAAGCTTTGCAGGATGAGGAACCCAGTAAAACCAGAAAGTCCCTTCTGGGTGAGCTCCCCATTGTCCTAAATCCACTGTTTAGTGGGAGCATCTCAGCTTGAGCAACGCCTTCCTTCACTTACACACACACACACACACACACACACACACACACACACACACACACACAGGCTGCAAGAGAAGGAAAAGAGAACTTGGGCTTTAGAATCCCTGTCCTGGGCTCAGTGGACCCAGAAGCTCATACTCCCAGGGGAGGGTAGGCCAGGACTGCCTCCCCCTTCTCTCCCCCACCCAGTGCCCGCCCGGCATGATGATGTCACCAGAGCAAAGGAGACACACCGCCTGCCTGGTGAGGTCACCCTGCGGGCATGTAGTAGCCAGGCCAGGCCCACGGACCCTTCTGCTGCAAATTGTTTCCTGAGCCTGGTGGACTCTGCTGGCTGGACTCTCCTCCCTCTGACCCGACCCGACCCGACACGACCCTCCCCTGCTTCTGGGAGTACCAGGACGCTGGTCAGGAGCCTTGGTGATTCAGCCACTGCTGCACAGCAGGCCCAGCCTCAGTCACCACCAGCCACCACCTTGCGCAAGGAAGAGAACAGGCCCAACTGGCCAGACGGGATCCCTGCCCTCAGCCTCCCCCACCCCTGGCCAAGCCCCCACGGGCCTCTTTGGGGCCCTGCCCTCTGTGTACCCTGCCTGCTCCCAGACAGGCCCTCCATTCCTGGCTTGGGCTGGCTGCCTGCTCCCCACCCTGCGCCTGGGTCCCAACTTTCCTATCTGTGTGAGGCCTGGCCTCTGATCTCCAGAGGGGAAACAGGCTGGCAGCTGCAGATGACAGCATCTCTGGGGAAGGAGGCTTTTCTTTCTGAGGAGCCTTTCTCCTTCAGCATCCCCTGCTAGTACATCTAGGGGTACACAGTGGGGTCCTAGAGATGGGCCTGTGAGCCTTTTGCGTCTGAACGTACATCTTTGGGTGAGGGTCTGGTGAGCCTCAGTGCTGGTTCACATGCAGGAGAGGCTGTCTCTTTGCATGAACTTGGGGGAGTTTTGCACATATATGTGTTCATGTCTTATGTTCAGGAAAGCATGTGTGCTTGTCTACATCCAGAGCAAGTTATGAAATGGCGTGTGTGTGTGAATGTGCACACGTAGTAAATATTTTGATGTCGGTTTCTCTTGGCTTCTGCATGGCTGTCTGTCTCAGCTGCCTTAGGTCAGTGGTGTGTGGCTCGGCGCCTTCGCCTCTGCATCCGTCTGGAGTGTCGCCCAGGCATCCCTCCCCTCCCCACCCCAGACTTGAGGGCAGATGCATCTCAGGTGGAGGGACCCAGAGATGAGGTCACTGTCCCTCCAGGGTGATGGGAAATAGCCATCAAGGACTCCCCAGCAGAACAAAACAAAAGCTCTCTCTACCCTTGCTCCTCAGGTTCCTACTAGAAGGACCCCCACCCTTCTCATCCCCCAGCCACGCCCCCAGGCCCCCCAGCACCTCTGGCCCCCCAAGGAGGCCTCTCCCTGGGAATCTCTGTCAGGCCTCTGCTGCTGCCACCACCAGAAAAACCAGCTCTAGCTCCAGGCCTGGGGTGAGGGTTGTCTGGTGTAGGTTTGGTGGGAAGTGGTGGGGGGAGACCCTGCCTGGGGCTAGGGGGAGGGGTCCAAGCTGTCTAGGGTCTCACTCTCCTTTGTTAACCCTTACCTCCCCTCACCCCACAGAAGCAGCCTCCACCAGAGACAGGTGGAATATGTGGGTGAGTTTGGGATAAGAAAGGACGTAGGAGGGGAGCCCCGAAGCCCCCCATTCAGGACAGGTGATATACACAACCCAGCACTTTTTTCTTCCATCCTTCCCCCCATAACCTTGGCCTTGGAATGCTAGGGAACTTTGAAAACCAGCAGATTCTCCCTTTGCATTCATCCACCTCCCTCATTTACCCCACATTGTCCTAAGCCCCCCAGCTTAGTGAGAGCTTCCCAACCCGGGCAAAGTGCCCACCACAGATTAGTGGATGGGGAGGGGGGCCACACCAATCACAAAGGGAGGTGAGAACAATGGGGGAGGGCAGGCCTTGAGGCAGCCCCGGCTCTGGCCCAGACACAGCTCCCAGCACAGGTAAGTCCCGTAAACCCCCCGGAGCCAGAGTCTGAGCCCGGCTGAGTCACCAAAACAACCACACTGTGGGTGGGAGACCCAGAATTCCACTTCTCCCAAACTCCTGAGATCCTAACCCCCTCCCCAGTGCTGCCAGCCAACCACCCCCCTCCCCCATCTCTGCAAGTGTGGCCAGCTCTGCCCCGCCCCAAATCACAGCCTCAACCCAGCTCTCAGGACAGTTTTAAAGGCAAGAGGGGAGGAGGGTGGCCTGAGAACTGTGGGTAAACTTCTGAGGCCAGAGGCTCCCTGCCTCAGTAAAAGAGTGACCCCGACCCCCTCCTGCACAGCCCTGCTCCAGGAGGCTTGGTGGCTTGCCCCCAGTTCTGAACTTGACCTTTGCATTTTAGATTCTGTTCCCAGATTCTGTTCCTAGGCTCCTCTCCTCCCTTCACTCCTGACTCAGCTCCCCACCCCACCCCCATTCCTTCTCTCTGTCCAGACTTCAGTCAGCACCAGGGCAAGTTTGGAAGGCCAGGAAGCCCAGGCATTCTCTCCTCACTAGGCTGGCTCCCCACGGTGGCTGACCCCTCTTCACTTTGCCTGGAGGACCCTAGGATCCCGAGGCTGGGGTCTAGAGGCTGGGACTGCGGACTCTCCTAGGAGCCCCTCACTGCCATCTCTGTGGCTGGGGTCCCCTTAGCCTAGCTCCCTGAAACACTGGGGCGGGACCAAGGTCAATGGGGCCACAGGGCTTCCCTGGGATTCCCCCTAGTTCTCCCCACCTTGGGCAGGGAAGCTAGCCTCCCTTTCTGGCTTCCCTGGCTTTGGGTAGATCCTACAGGAAAGGGCCTGCCCCCCTCTGTAAACAGGAGTCGAAAAGCAGGGATGGGGCCCGTCCCTTTCTAGGAAACTAACTTCAGGCAGAAAGCTGGTCCTAACCCTCAGAGGACAGACCTCAGAATTCAGAGAACCCCGTGCCCTCTGGGGTCCTGCAGGGCTCAGTTGGGCCCCAAAAAAGATCTAGGAACTAGGATCCTATTGGAGGGGTATCTGTAGATTTAGGGCCCTCAGCCCCAGGGCAGGAGATGGGGAGGGAGAAGGGAGGGAACCTCACCTGGAAACTCATCCCATTAAGGAGAGACAAAGAGCTGTGGTGTTGAGGTGCCTCCCTAGCCTGGGCTCCTTTCCCTGTCAGGGGTGGGGCAGGGCCCTGGGGCTCAGAGCTCTAATGGCCCAGGACTTGGTGGGGGCACTAATTTGCAGCAGTGCAGGGGCAGAAGGCAATATCCAGGGTAAAGCTACCCTTGGTCCCCACTGAGAAATGGGGTCAGGACATTTCCCCCTTCTGTCACCACAGCCAGACTGACCGCCTCTTCCAGCACGCAGCACCCACCTTCAGTTCGGGGCTGGATATTTATGCAGCCACAGGCTTTCAGAGCTGGAAGGCCTATAGGGATCATCTGTTCTACCTCTTGGTCTACTGAAGTCTAGTTTCTTAGTTGCCCAAGGTCGTGTAGCAAATTAATTGCAGGAAAGGGACCAGAACCCAAGACTCCTGACTTCCCAGTCCGAGGCTTTTTCAGAGACAACATTCTAGTTTCCTGGGGGCCATTGAGGAGATGCCTACAGAGGAGCCAGAATGGGGGTGGCAGTTAGGTGGGCGCATCTGATCCTCAGGCTAGGAACCTGGAGTCTGAGTTCCAGCCTTCAGAGCACCCTCCAGCTCTGTGCAGGTTATAGCAGTAGAGCGTGGCTCACTGGGCACCAGCTTCCCTGGAGCTGGGTAGCCACAGCACCTATCCAGGCACTGGGCAAGGTTGGGGTGACACCCTAACTAGAAGGGGTCTCCTCTACCCTTCCCTGGCTTCTCTGAGAAAGAACAGCTTCGTGTCATGGGAAAAGAAAGCGGGGACTTTGTCTTGTTCACTGCTGCATCTCCAGCATCCAGCACCCTGGCTATCCCCAGGGTGCACTCAGAGGTACTACGCTTTAATGAACTAGGAACTGGGAGACCAAGACGCTAACCCTGGTTACGCTTCTAACACTGAGTAATCTTGTTAGCTCACTTGCCTATCTGTTTCTTTCAGTTTTCCCGTCTGTAAAATGAGGGAGTTGAATCGATGATCTCTTTGGTAACTTCTGAGTCCTGAGACATCATGGCTCCATTCTTTAGGCGTGGGTAGATCCTACAGGAAAATGACTACCAAGTTCCCTGGCCCCAGCAACCAGGCCCCACCCTCTTGGCCTAAGCGAGTGAGAAGGTTGTCTGGAAGATGGGAATTAAGATGTGCGGGGTAGGGGGGATGGTAGGGCTTGGTGTTTCAGTAACCTGCGATTGGAGGCTGGGCCAACAGCCCTTCCATTATAAGATCAGAACAGGAGCAGCCCCTACCCATCCACACGTCTAGACCTCACTCTCTCCCACACAGCTTTAGCTGGGGATGGAGGTTGGCGGACATCACTGCTAGGCCCTGCTGGACAACTGAGGCTCCGTCACTACTGATCCTGGGACTGGGAATCAAACTGTCCCATATAGATAAGGCCTTGTCTTTCCAAGGAGAAAGATTTCTCAGTTGCCCATTATCCTGGGAACAGCCTATGGAATCCTACCTACCGTGGACTCATTATGTACACGCACGCACACACACACATATACTCTCCCCCACTCTGAAGATTAAAATTCCTATAATTTATATCTTCTGTATATACATTACACGAGAGTAATACAAGGCATCTAGTTGAGAAAATGGGGGGACAGGGGATAAACAAAAGAGTGCCCTACCCTAGACCCCCACTCTTCTGAGTAACCACCTGATTCCCACCCTGGCACCTCATAGTGTGCTCAGGGACAGAGGGGGCCAGAGTGAGAAGAGCTTCCAGCTCCCCTGTAGTCACCCAACAGTATTCTAGGATATCGTGAAGAGAGGAGAAGGAGACAGAAAGACCCTGTCCACTCTCTGGGCATCAGGCTTCCTACACCTTGATGACTGGGGAAACCATCTGCAGCCCCAGTCAGCAATTCTGGAGCCCAGGGGGTAGGCGAGGGAACCTCCAGGAAAACCTGGGGTGAAAGGGTCCCCACCGGTTCTACCTCCCTGGCCACCTGGCAACGGGTCACCATGTCTCTTCCCCAAGAGGCAGCTCCAGCCCTATGGCTGAGGTGGTCAGGGACCCCAGACCTAATGACCTGGTCTGGGGCTGGTAGGGGACATGAAGCAGGAGAGCTACAGTGGCTCTTCTGGGGGCACTACTATCTGCTGGAGGTGGGAGAGAGACATTGACTCCTCAGTTCAGAGTAGAAGGAAAGGGAATATGTATGTGTACGTGCATGTGTGTGTGTGTGTGTGTGTGTGTGTGTGTGTGTGTGTGTGTGTTGGCCTGGGCTCAGAAGCAAGGATCCTGAAGCAAGTCCTACCTGTAAACGATGCCAGCAGCAGTAGCAGCAGCCAGGCCTCAGGCCCGCACATCTCGGCTCCCAGGGACAGAGGCATCGGTCAAAAGGCAGAGCTGCCCGGTGTTTCTGAAGTTCCACCGAGTTCTCCCTGGGAGCCGGCTCTAGAGCTGGACTGGGCACCGACCCAGAAGGCAGGAAGTCACGGAGTCCTCAGGCACTGCCGCGCCTGCCTATCCCACTAGGATCTCCACTCGGGGACCCGGCCCCGTTCCACCCACCCAACCGTAGCTACCCGCAAATAGCCGTGATCGGGAGCTCCGAGCTCCCCCAGAGCTGCTTCCCACGCCGTGGCCAACAACGACAGCAGAAACTTGGGAACCTGCTCAGCAGGTCAGAACAGGTGCGTCTCTGGGGGCTGGGCCTGGCGCGGAGACTCGGCAGCCGACACTCCCCCGCCACCCCCGCAGCCTCCGCTGGCTAATGGGTGCCAGAGAGGGAGGGAAGGAGGGAAGGACCTGGGGAGTGGGATCCCATCGTCAGCTCCAGGCTTTACCTGGCAGTGTGCGGAAGGGGCTGTGACCGGAGAGGAAAGGCGGGGGGCGGGGGCAGTGGGGGTGCTGGGGGTTGGGTAGGAGAAGGCCTGGCGTGGCTCAAAGAGGGAGGCGTCAGGCCAGGAGGAACAGGGGCAAGGCCCTTGTGGGTGGAAAGGAACCCAAGCATCCCACACCCCAGCCAGCCTTGCCGCCTTCCCCCGGGCCTTGCCAAGTTCCCCAATCTCCCAGAGGGGTTCAGCTTGGGAGCCAGAATCAGAGAAGGCCAGAACGGAGGACAGTACTGGCCCAAATACCTCATCCATCAGATGAGAAAACAGAGGCCCAGAGTGAGGAAGGGGCTTGCTGGAGGACACACAACTTAGGTAGTATCAGACATCCCTATCGCTGAGGCAGGGAGTTAGTTCAAAGACCCCTCAGGTGGAACTTAAGCGACCCCCTCCGCTTCACCCCTCCCCCACAGAGGATAAGCCAAGGGATTGACCAAGGAATTAACCCCACAGATTCCTGGCCTCCCTAGCAGGACCCTCTCTCAGCATCAACACCTTCTCATTACTGGCCAGAAGTCCCCAAAATGCATCAGCACTACCTGAGTGGAACGGGGTTCCTTTCCACCATCTCCATGGTCATTTTATGCATTTATCCCATGGTCATTGGACAAAGTCACATGTCCGAACTTTGCAAGGACAAAGTCTTGATTCCAAATACTCCGTCCTTATATCCCTATAGGTATACTCAGACCTGTAAGACCACACGTTTCCGTGTTGGATGCATATAATGTAACTGCCAAGTTACACAAAAACTTACTGGCCTAGCTGGGATAGCCAGAGGAGGGGACAGACTCTGAACTCCCTGAGAATTGAGGGATGGGGAGGGGCAAGATTGCTGACATACTGGAGCTAAAAATATATATACAGGTAGACAGGAGAGAAGAGAAGATACATACGGGTTAAAATCTTGCAGTGGGATCCTTTTGTCTGGAGAGGGGCAGGAAGTAGGAGCCAGGAACAGCAAGGTGGGGGGTCATTTCAGGTAGAATATTTTCCACACACACACGCACCCCCGACTCTACCTGTCAAAATCTTACTCATCTTTCAAAACTGACCTCAAGTGCCACATCTTCCATGAAGCCTTCTCAGCTCCTCCCACCTAAAATTAATCTTTCTCCCTTCTGTTCTTCCTCAGCCTCTGCTAGTCCCTTTATTATAGCTTGTGTACTCATAATTTGTGCACATCTTATCTCCTTATCTAAATTGTAAGCTTCAATTCAAGAAGCAACAAATGAAGCCTGCTGTGTGCCAAGGATTCAGTAAATGTGTTAAATTGAGGGACAGGACGAGAGCTGTAGTCTGTGAACTCCTGGAAAGTCAGGCTTGTTTTATAATCTTGTCTCAGTCATCCATGCTAGGACAGTCCACAGCACTTAATGGAGACTGAATACATTTTTGTTGAAGGCATGATGTTATGAACGGAAAAGGCGGTCAGGTAGAGGAGTGGAGATCCTGACTCTCCTGAATCTGGTTAGTGACCCAGACTTTAACCCTGCCTCTGGACTGTGACCCCAACTCTCTCTAGATCCCAAATCTCAGCAGTGTCCGTGGTAGTGACCTCTTCTTGGATGGCTGTTTCCCACAGGTCGGGGCCAGGCCAAATGCCAAAGCTCCTGTTTCTCTCCACCTCCACTTTGGTGAACCCCTTCCCCTCTTTGGGACTCACATCCCACCTGTGTCAGGGGAGCAGCCCCACCTCTATGCTGCTTTGAGATCCACGGTGG
Source organism: Physeter macrocephalus (assembly GCF_002837175.3). Classification (NCBI taxonomy): domain Eukaryota; kingdom Metazoa; phylum Chordata; class Mammalia; order Artiodactyla; family Physeteridae; genus Physeter; species Physeter macrocephalus. The sequence goes on along the minus strand of NW_021145785.1, from coordinate 15,388 downwards.
CAGGGGTGGGGTAGAGCAGGGAGGAATGGGAGGAGGAGCATCCCCTGTTATAATTATAATTATCAAACTTTGGGCTTCCCTGGTGGTGCAGTGGTTGAGAATCTACCTGCCAATGCAGGGGACACGGGTTCGAGCCCTGGTCTGGGAGGATCCCACATGCCGCGGAGCAACTGGGCCCGTGAGCCACAACTACTGAGCCTGCGTGCCTGGAGGCTGTGCTCCACAACAAGAGAGGCCGCGACAGTGAGAGGCCTGCGCACCGCAATGAAGAGTGGCCCCAGCTCGCCGCAACTGGAGAGAGCCCTCGCACAGAAACGAAGACCCAACACAGCCAAAAATAAATAAATTAATTAATTAATTAATTAATTAAAATTTTTTTAAAAACCCTTGGATCCTATCACGTGATTTCAGACGAACTCCCTTCTTTCCCACAGATTCACCCCTCCTGGTCCTGGAAACCACAGGAGAAACTGAGGCACGGTGGTAGGAAAGCAGTTAGATCACAAGGTGGGTATTCAGTCCCTATATCTCCTTCAGCCTTTTAGTTCACAATACATCTCAGTGCTGCCAGTCAGGAAGCCTGTGAGCCTCTGGCTGGGACCCTCAGTCACCCACCCCCAACTCCAGCCATGTGGAGCACTGGGGGGGGGGCTGGACGTTCCAGAGGTGTTAAGTCCAGGCTATGTCAAATATTTTTTCATGGGTATGTTCAGGTCCTATTAGACCCCAGAGGTGGCCTTGGAGGGAGGGCTACGTGTACCACTGGGCCTGAAAGGGAGCACTTGGGCCAGGCAGTGATTCCAGCCCTCTGCTTGAGGTAGGGATCTTCCTTCCCCTCATCTAACAAATATCGGTCTCCAAGTCCTCCTGCCCCCTGTGCCCTCAGTCCTGCATATCTCACAAGGGCTATGCTCTTGGGGAATACGCCCTCACCCTTAGGCCTTGCCTTCACTCTTCTGGGATGAAGCTTGCAGAAGGCAAATCCCTGGGTTGGGGCTAGAAGGAAATACTGGTTGGAGAAGGCTTTCCAGACCAGTGCCTGGTCTCTTAGGTTCTGTTCTTTCTTCCTCATTGAACCCCCATTCCCCTCATGCCTCACTACCTACCCTCCTCCTACCTGCATGCTGGGCCCTAAGAATGGGAACAATTCAAGTCAAGGCAGCATCCTTAGCATGTAAATTGTCTGAGTGGCACCACTGCATGCATGCCTGCATACCTGAGTTCATTCGACAGACATTAGGTAAGCACCTTCTTCGTGCCAGTCTCCAGGGAGAGGACAGAGACACATAATACATGGTCCCTGCCTTCAAAGAGTCCTCAGTTAGGACAGGCAGACACATAAACAACTATAACATGCTATGTCCCTCCATATCATGTGTTCCCTATATGTCTCTGTATGTATATATGCCGTGTCCATACCCGCGGCTGTCTCTATGTGCATAACCGCAGATGTTCATCACCTGCATGTATCCAAGCATCCGCTTGTAATCTGTGTCTGTCCCCATGGCAGGCTGCACACCTCAGCCAAACCGGTTGGAGTGGGTTGTGCTGAAATTTTTGTTTGTGTCAGTGGGACTTGGAGGTGAGTCAGGGAGGGACAAGGATGGGTGGGGTGGTGTGGGGGAGAAGAAGAGTGAGAGTGAGGGTCAGACTCAGTGAGTGGGGGAAGGAGGGAGTGGGTCAAGGTGGGAAGGGCTGGGGGCGGGGCATCAGGAGGATGGTTGGGGGAAGGAGTAGATGAGAGAGCTTCCTAGTGAGTAATATCCTATTTGTCTGGGGTGAGATCCCAGGTCAAAGAGTCAGAGGTTGGCAGGGAGACCCTCGGGCTTTGGGAGAGACAAGAGTGGATAATAAATCAGAGTGGAGCTAGTTGGAAGCACGGATGTGGACAAGATGCCTGTAATCCATTTCTGTACAGCTTTGTTTCTCTGTGTGATATTAAGCTATTCTTTTTTTTTTTTTTTGCGGTACGCGAGCCTCTCACTGTTGTGGCCTCTCCCGTTGCGGAGCACAGGCTCCGGACGCGCAGGCTCAGCGGCCATGGCTCACGGGCCCAGCCACCCCGCGGCATGTGGGATCTTCCCGGACCGGGGCACGAACCCGCGTCCCCTGCATCGGCAGGCGGACTCTCAACCACTGCGCCACCAGGGAAGCCCCTATTAAGCTATTCTTGATCTGCTCATTACCTTGGCTTCTTTGTACAGAGAAGTGTTGGGAGGTTGACTGACGTTGTAGTGGAAGATTACTGATAGGGGACTTGACTCCATCCCCCAGGACCAAGGCTATTTCAGGTAGAAGCTTCAAGGTCCCTCTTCCTGCTCCCCGCTAGGATGCTCCTCACCCACGGAGGGCTGGGAAGCGATCCCCACACAGAAAACAGGGACTCCGGCAGCTTTTCCTCCACTGAAAATCACCTTTGCTACCCCCCAGCTGGAGCTTCACTGTGCCCAGTATTAGGATGGTGGCATCCTGCTTTCCAAGAGATTCCATCTAAACACTGCCATGTGCTGCGCTGTTCCTATCTGCCTATCCTGCAGGCCCACTGATCCCCAGTACCCAGCCCCATCCCTTAATGACAACCACACTTCCTGGTTGCCTAACAACATCACTTAGAGTTCAGGAGGCTGGATTTGCTTGTTCCTAAAGAGTCCTAAAGCTAGAGTGAGGAAGTAGCTGAACATACGGCACATTTGGGCCCTGTATCTCAGTAGGCCACTGTGTGCAGAGCCCCCTCCTCCTTGCTCTCACCCCATGGACTCCACAAACTTCTGTAAATACATAGGCATAGAATCAGGGACCAGGGCATGGGTAAAGAGAGAGATGCCTTATTCTTTGACCCTGTGGTCTCTGGGTAGGCTAGCACTTTTAGAAGGCTCTAAAAATAGGTCCTGGCTGGCCCAGGACAAGAGTAGGAGCCCTCGTGGAAATCAGAGTCTTCCAAGTGCTGACAAAAGCAGCAGAAGATGCAGTGGTTAGGAGGAGGTAAGAGCAAAGTTTAAGTGGGGTCCTAAGAATTTGATGAGAGAATGGATTCTAGTGAGGACCCCAAGCTGTGCTCCTCTGCATTCTCCCCATCCCTGTCCCCACCCCTGACCACAGAAAGAGCCAGGCTCCTCACAGGGAGCCCACCTGTTGAGGAACAGGCATGTAGGCAGCCCCCAAGGGCCAGCCCAGCCTGCAGAGCCTGCACCACCAGGGCATTTTCAGGTAACACCTGGCCTCTGTAGTTTCTCGCACTCATCTCTAGGTATCCAGCTTAGATGCTGAGGGTGTGGTTCCTCTCTAAACCAAAGACAGACACTTCCTGGCCATCAGCCTGGGCTCCTGCCACCGCCCAACTTGGCTTCCCTAGGGGAAAGCCTCCTGAGGCTCTGCGATCAAACATCACCCTTGGAACAGGCCCTGGGGGAGGCAAGACAGCTGCAGAGCAGAATATGGGGCCGCGGATGGAGAAAGACACCATGAGACCCAAGGGCTGTGGAAGCCTGGAAGAGGTGGGAGCCTGGGGGAAAGAGCAGGGAAGACCCCGAGGGGAGAGGGCCAGTGTTGAGAGGACTCTGAGGGAAGACATTAGAGGAGAGGGGTAGAAGCTAAGAGGACATGAGCAGCAGTTGGGAATCAGGGGAACCAGGAGGACCTGGGGATTCTCGTAATTAGAGAGTAGATTTTCTTTTGAAATTTGTTAGCAGAGTCCTCCTTCTGTATGGTCCAGGAGTATTCACCTCTCCATCACATCAACTCTAATTCCCTCCTTTCTCTCCACACCAGAACCCAAAGTTACCTCAAACCTGCAGCTCCACCTGTTGTTTCCATTATCAGTGCTCAGCACTCAGCAGGCAGGTGTAGCTGCCCTGGTCAGAGGCCAGGATGTGGTGCAGCTGTAGAGGAGCCCTAGTCTCAGTGCCCTGGGCTTTCTCTGCCTCATCCTGGAAAGCAGGGGCTGGGTCTTCAGGTTCCAAGACACTCCCAAAGCCCCAGTGCAGCAGGACTAGTTCTTGGCCTTGCTCTCACTGCACTAAGAGACTTGGACCCTGTCCTGCATCTGTTTTCAGTCCTAGAGATAGCAAAGTTGGGAGCCTTTGAGCTGAGGATGGAGGAGGTAGGTCCCAGGCTGCGGGAGAAGCAGGGATGGAAGCCGAGTAGAGCATGCCCCTGAGTCCCTCCTGAGCATTTTCCCCACACATCCCAAGATGGACTTCATGCTTTCCTTGCAGGAACCCCTAGTAACTGCCCTCCAGCCTCACCCTGAAGCCTTCCTGAACCTCAATTTTTCCATCAGTTCTAGAAGTAGCATAAAAGAAGAAGGGCTACGGATCAAGACACAGAGCAAGAGTCCCTTGCTAATGATAACTAGTGAGATAACTAACTAGTGATAACTAACTAGTTCCTCGCTCATGAAAACTATAGCGAGATCAGGAAGCATTGGTCCATGGGCTATAAGGAAAGGTAGAGGAACAAAGACTGGAGTCTAATCTCCCCATGCCAGCCTGCTTCTCTCCCTGGGCCCAGGCCTCCATGCTCTAAGGTCCTCTGTGGGGAAATCCTACTCCCTGAAAAGGCCCCTTTTGTTGAAGCTCACTCAGGACCTCAACAGTAATCAATACCCTATGACTGTGCCCAGGGACCCCAAACTGGTCCTACAGTTCTAGCATACAGCCAAAGGGGAGAAGCCTGGCCACTCCTAGAAGTTTCCAAAGCTCCTTGCAGAAAAGTCAGATGGTTGGCTCTGTCCAGCAGGAGAGAGAGGGCAGGGGTGACAGAAGGGCAGAGACCCAGAGAGAAAAACACAAAGTAGATATGGTGAGAGAGATCTCAAGGCACCGTGAGACAGGTTGAAACCTAGAGAAACGGAGAGGGAGAAACACACAGACACACAGATACACACACACACACACACACACACACACACACACACACACACGAGTTATTGAAGAGGGGTAATTCAAAGAGATAAGAAGCTGAGACAAAATCTGAAACAGAGACAGAAAGACCTAAAGAGAAATTTCTGGATGCCTACTTGCCCACTGCTGGGATCACTGAGGTACTTCCCTCTTCCACCCTCAATTTCCACCACTCAACAATGACCCATTGATACTTTCCTACTCAATATCGCCATGTCCCTCAAAAACTCAAGTTTTTCCCCATCCTTATCCCACCTCTCCATCGTTCTCGAACTCATCTGATTCCCACTCTCCTCCACCCCAAGTCTGCACCCAGTTCCACTTCTCTCACAAACGACTTTCAGCTCACGTCTCAATCATGTCTCAAGATCTGGCCTCTTGAAATCTCGTTTCCTGGTCATTCCTCTGTCCTTCTGTTTGCCCATGTCCTTATCCTGGCTGAGCTGAGAGCAAAAAGCCAAAGTGGGGCCAAGAAGGCATGGGGCCAGGAAATCAGCTAGGCAGAATGAACTGTGGGAAAAATGTAGAAAGTCCAGAGGACAATAAAGGAAGAGCCAGAGAGACCGCCTGAAGGATAGGACAGCCTGGGAGATGTAGGCAGAGGAAATTGAGAGAGTCTTGAGAGTGTGACCAAGATCCCTAGGGTCCAATTGTTGGCTTTCTGTGTGTACTGAACAATGCTGAGAACCAGGGATGGTTCCAGGGTCAGAAAATGAGGTTAAGGGAAGCAGAAGTTAGACTAAAAGTTTTGTGAAGGTTTGAGACAAGGGTGTATAGATTGGGGGCTGGGACAGACATCTAAGACCAAGAAGCTGAGCTGTAGGGATCCTTCCTTGCCAGAAACAGCCAACTGAGGAAACCAAACTCATAGGATCACGTCAGAATTCTGAGACTTTCAGAATGATCAGCCCCCACTCCCACTCCTGGACAGAGGTTGTCCCTGTCCCTTTCAGTTTTTTATCATTGACGGGGTCATTATACACCACTTTTGATGCTGCCCTGGGGTGTCAAGTGTTTGTCAGACAAGTACAAATTGGCTTATTTTCTTCCTCTCTTTTCTTCTCCTTCTTCTTCTTCTCCTTCTCCTCCCTCAGTTTATTTTCTGCCTCCTCCAAAATATGGGCTTACTTCAGACTAAACAGGGGAGGTAGGATTCCTCCCCCAGGTCTATGTTTGGAGCAGCAATAGATAGACACCTCTAGCTACTAGGTGGAACTGGAGGAGGTGCAGAACTGGGACGGAACAGCCAAGGAGCAATGTGAGGTTCAGGCTCCATGTTCAAGTGAGATGACAACTGCTGAGGACTCAGAGTCACAGTGGCAGCTGGGGAGGAGAAGGAAAACAAAGCTGGGAGAGAGTAGCTGGAAAGGCCCCTGGGGTGGGGAGTTCCCTGTTCTATCCAGGAGAGGCAGAAAATGAGTCTGGCAGAACAGTCAAAGACTTAAGCAAAAGCAAGAGCCTAAAATGGGCATATAGGCCAGTACGGTTAAAGCAAAATGACACCACCCGCCAGGCAGCTCCTCGCTGAAATCCTAGGAGTATGACAGATCTGAATCCAGCGGTTGGGAGGTTAGCCAGTCAGAAGATTTAGGGAAAAGGCTGGCTTTCAGATTTCGGCCAAGGATGTTAGAAGTTAGTGATTTTTTTTTTACCATGGTCTGGAAAACTGAGGATCCTCTTTGTCAAAATCAGGGAAAGCTATAGTTGGGTGGGCAGAGACTTTCAAAGCTACTACTGGGTCTCGGCTTTAAGGTAGATGTGGGGAACAGGTCCTGGTACCTACCAGTCTCTCTAAATGTGCCTTCCTGCCCATACCCTCCTCATGCTATTTTCTCTAAGGACCAAGAGTTAGGATCTGGAATGGGAAGAGCCCTGCCCTGAATTACATGTCCAGCCTCACTGCAGTTCTAGCCACTCTCTATGGCCTCAATTTCTTGGGCCTGATGGGGATCAAGTTGATGAATAGAAACCAAAGGCAAAAGTAAGCAGTCATCACTCTCATTTACAGACCAGCCCTGGGGGACACAAGTCCTGTTTCTGTCCCACCCCAGCTATGCTGGGAGTAGAAATCTGTCTGCATTTTCACCAGTAGCTAAAACTAGTCAGCTTGGATCTGGGCCTCTTCATTCTTCACTGGGTCTTGGAGGGATAGAGTTAAGAAGAAGCTCAAGGACCTGGCTTGAATAAATGGAAGATACCAGGGAGGGGCAGGAGTTTGTTTTTCTCACTCCTCGCCTGCTTCACCCCGATCCAGCTTCTAAGACTAGACAGCTTCTGCCCTGGATCTTTTTTTTTTTTTTTTTTCGGTACACGGGCCTCTCACTGTTGTGGCCTCTCCCGTTGCGGAGCACAGCCTCCGGACGCGCAGGCTCAGCGGCCATGGCTCACGGGCCCAGCTGCTCCGCGGCATGTGGGATCTTCCCCCGCAGACTCAGTGGCCATGGCTCACGGGCCCAGCTGCTCCGCGGCATGTGGGATACTCGGGGGCCATGTCTCACGGGCCCAGCTGCTCCGCGGCATGTGGGATCTTCCCGGACCGGGGCACGAACCCATGTCCCCTGCATCAGCAGGCGGACTCTCAACCACTGCGCCACCAGGGAAGCCCTCTGCCCTGGATCTTATCAGGAGAAACTCCCTGACCTTAATTCTGAGTTCCAGATGCCACGGTACCTCAGTTTCCTCCTGCTGTATGAGCTTATGAGAAAAGAGGAAATAAAGAGTTACTCTTCCTAGGACTCAATAGTGAAAAGTTCTCCAAGGTTCAAGTATGCCTAAGGTATTTTCCGTCACCCTCAACCCAATCCCTCCCTCCCTCCCTCCCTCCCTCTCTCTCTCCCTCTCTCTCTCTCTCTCTCTCACACACACACACTCACTCACTCACTCACTCTACAATGTGCCCTGAGAGACTGGGTTCTACTACCCTCTAGTGGCCAGAGAGGAAAGGGCTGTCCCACCCAGTCAATCAAGACCTTCAAGACTTTACCACGGTCTTTGTTCTGGAAGACACCTAAGGGATAAGCCAACAGCACATTTTATAAACGAGAAAGAAGAGGCCTAGAGGAAAATAATCACTTTGAGAGTCAGGGTATAGTTGGGACCGGAACTCAAGTCTCCTGACTCCCAGATCAGTGCTTAATCCACTTTCACTGCCTCCCCTCTGACTTTTGTCTCCCCTTCCTAGCTTATCCCTGGGGAGGTCAGAATGAATCAGAAAAACGCCCAAAACGCCAAAGCCGGGCTTCCCTGGTGGCTCAGTGGTTGAGAGTCCGCCTGCCGATGCAGGGGACACGGGTTCGTGCCCCAGTCCGGGAAGATACCACATGCCGCGGAGCAGCTGGGCCCGTGAGCCATGGCCGCTGAGCCTGCGCGTCCGGAGCCTGTGCTCCGCAACGTGAGAGGCCACAACAGTGAGAGGCCCGCGTACCGCAAAAAAAAAAACAAAAAAAAAAACAACAAAAAAAAAACAAAAAAACGCCAAAGCCAAAAAGGACATGGTTCCTCCTCAACCCCTGCAGAGCAACGCCTGCACCTGAAACGTCATAGTCCCAAGTGAATTTACATCTTGGATAACATGGGTCCCTCTGAGGAACTGGCTGTCCTCGGACTTTCCGAATTTAACAGACTTTCAAGATTTTTATTGACCTCGCACAGCTCCTGTCGCCATGGTGACAACACTAATTCATGGTGGCTACCCAGGTCTCCTGTCTCCACGGTAACCGGTGCTTTGCGACCTTCAGTTTGCAGCGGTCGTGCTGCAGCCGCTGCAGTGGTTGCTGGGCGACGGCGGAGAGAAGCAGGTGGCTTGAGGTGGGGACCCGGACGGGCTTCCGGTAGGGGTGTAGGGGCGGTTCCGGGGAAGCCTGCGTCCCCAGGTAGGGGTGCTCCGGGACGCCGGCCCCGCAGCCCGCCTCTCCCCGGGCCCATGGCCGGGGCGGTGGGTGGGACAGGGGGCTCAGGCTGGACTTGGCGGCCGGTGGCGCGGGACCCGCTGCTGGCGCGGGCTTTCCATTCATGCACCGAACTGCGGGGACGGTTCTATCTGGTGGGGGGTCTTCTAGCCGGAGGAGCGAGAGAGCCGAGCAGTGATATGGTGGTCTTCGATCCGGCTGGGGGCCAGGCCGTGCGGGTGGGAGCCCTGGGCGGCCCGAGGCGCAGCCACCACGACGCGGCGCCGGTGGGGGGGCGCTGGCTCTGTGTGGTGGGCGGCTGGGATGGGTCGCGCCGCCTGACCACAGTAAGCGCCCTGGACACCGAGCGCGGTGTGTGGGAGGCGTGGACCGCCGCCCCCGGCAGCTGCGCCCCTGCCGGCCTCAGTAGTCACACCTGTACCCGCCTCTCCGACCGAGAGCTGCGGGTGGCAGGCAGGGAGGGCGGGACTCGCACTCAGCGTCGTTATGGAAGCATCTACACGTTAAGGCTGGACCCTGGCGCCCGCACCTATTGGTATGACACCCCTTGCCCAAAACATTTCACGCTCCCTCACTTACACTCTGGAAAAACAGCTTCGCAGGCAATTTATCTAATATCCTCACCATAGAACCCTCCTTCCCCGGGAATCTTCCATGTCTAAGATAGCTGAACTCTCATCAATATTACCCTCCCTCTCAACCGAACTGCACATAGCACTGTCCCATGTCTCCTTTCTATCCTTGGCAAGGGGGTTGGGGAATAGGCAGTACAGCACTTATATTTTCCAGAAAACCCAACTCAGGCCTGAATTTCACAGCTATAAGGAAGAAGGCTACCACACAGTCTCACGTTCAGGTCACTGCGCTGCCCTGCTCCAAAGTCCTGGGCCCCACCCAGGTCACCAGCTATTGCTCTTTGGGGGCTGCAACTCAGCTGAACCAGAAGTAGCTGGGCATTGGAGTCATGGGAAGATTAAGGTATTATCTACTCACATCTTGCTAAGGGTGGAAGGGGGCTAAAATTGGGATGCCCAAATCCCTCCAGACAGTCCCTTCTCTCTCCCCCAAGGAGGAACCACCTGTTGCCCCCCGTTTGATGGAACAGCTTGCAAGTCTCGTGAGCAGTGGGCAGGGGTCCCGGCAGGGGCCTCGAGGACTCCGGCATCACTCCTGTTCTGTGGTTGGGCCCTTTGCTGTGCTGTTTGGTGGAGAAACTCTGACCAGAGCCCGAGACACCATCTGCAATGACCTCTACATCTATGATACCCGTGAGAAGGGGCTTAATGGTTGAGAAGGGGAAAAGGTGGGAAGATAGGAGAACCTGAAGACTACAGAGAGAAAGAGGATGGAGTAATGGGGTAGGGAGAAGGAAGATTTAGTTGACAAATTAAAGGAATACACAGAATGTTAAATTTTGAAGAGGCCCACAAATCCAGTGAGGAGAAAAATAATGAGCAAGCTTTTGGTCTTGTTAAGAGCCCCATGGGAGCCAAAGTGCTACTGCCTCAATAATCACTCTCTGCCCTTACCCAACAGGAAAGTCTCCTTCTCTGTGGTTCCACTTCCCCTGTGCAGACCACGGGCTAAAACGCGTGGGCCATCGGACCTGCCTTTGGAATGATCAGCTCTACCTGGTTGGGGGTTTTGGTGAGGATGGCAGGACAGCTAGTCCACAGGTTTGCATTCTGGACCTCTTTATCTAAAGAATAGTGCCAAGATACACCACCAAGCCTCTGTTTTGTTGCAGACTCAAAGCGTTATCACGAGAGCTATCTGCCTCATTTAAAATGCTGATTAAATTTCAACCTGACAGTTAACATTTGTTTCTGAATCTTTTGGCGGGGAGGGAAGTAAATAAGGAGATGCATCTTTATTTGCAAGGTAAAGGATAAAATATGGGACCTAGTTTGATATTGTGAGCCATTAACCAGATGGACCCAAAACCACAAATCGTATGCTTGCCCATGCCCCATGCAAATTCTACCCCTAATACTGGGTGAAAGCTTCAGGCTAGAGCTAAGCATTCTGAACAGAACATTTAATTAACAAAACAAAATTACAATAGCAGAGAAAATAATAACAATAAAGAGAAATTAGAAGAAGTGGGAATCAGGGTAGAAAAAAATGCAAAGGCCTTGGTCTCTAGGAGACCAACACTCCAGCTGAGCTGGACTTAGCCCCAGCCCCTTCTGAGTTTTCCTTGGCTGCTGGCTTCTCATCTTCCCCCATGAGACGAATATTGTGCTTTTCCCGGAATTCATTTAGTTCTTTTCCCTTTGCCTGAAGCTGCTGTGTCAGTGTCTCAATGATCTTCTGTATCTAGAGGGCAAACGACAGGGATTATGTAAGGATTTCAGGACTCCCTTCCCCCATCTGTTACAGACTATGGTTGGGGGAAGTGAACGAGTGATGATACCTCTAACCTCAACTTTAACCAAGTATTAATAGTAGAGCCCAGACACAAAAAGTATTCCTTTCTTAAAAACAAGGTTTATAAACTGTAGTATACATAGAATCACCTGGGCTGCTTATTTTTAAAATGCCACTTCATGGCTCCCATCCCCAAAGGTTCTGAATCAGTGGGTACAGGAGAGGGTCCGGGAAGCTGCATTTTTAATTAGTCCTCCAGGTGATTTGGATGCACGTAGCCATGGACTACACTGTGAGAAACTCCACTCTAACCACCTCCCCTCCCCCAATTCAGCCAGAAAAGAGGCACAGTCAGCAACTCCTTTGTCTAAGTAGTTAGACGTAGCATAGCTAAAGAGCATAGGCTAATAGGCTATTTATGCTGCCTTCAACACAAGTTACTACCCACACTTTCCTCCCCCACATTCCCTAAAGCCCTGGCCTCCCTTTCCTTACTCCTTGGTTGCCCGGAGCATCTACACAGGGATTCTTGCTCACCTGCTCCTTGTTGTTCTCCAAGGCAGGCAGCACCTCTTTGACAGTCCGCTCCACCAGTACCCCTCCAACCATGCGGTAGCACTTGCGGGTCTCATCTACCTCCTTCAGAGTATCGATCACTAGGCTGAGGTAGGAGGACAAGGCAGGATCTGAGAATTCAGTCCCACTCTGCTGCAACCCTCTCTTACAAAATGGCCCATCCCCCACCCCCACCCCCCAAAAAAGGGGCCCATCCAAATCTCCTGTTGTTTGCTTCTCCTGGCTTCCTCACCTGTGCTCATTCAACTCCATCTCCAGCTCAGCTGCTTTGGATGCCAGGCCCCGCTGTTCCTGCCGAAGGCGGTTGAAGCCAGCAATTACCTAAGAAGGTGAGAAAGAGATAAAGGTGAGAGAGGGGACAGTGGAAATGGCAGAGGGTCAACATAGGATAGCAGGCTTTACAAAGATGCAGTAGTAGACACCTGTATTGGAAAAGGAGTAGAACAGTTTGCAGTTTCTAAATTAAGTCTGTCTGGAATTCCATTCACCCAACACTGAGTGCCTACTAGGTGTGAGATATTTGCTAGGCCATCTTGCAACTTAGTTTGGTGAGGATTAGACATTTGTTACATAGGAATGGGGGTGGAGAGCTACTGGAGCATCTACAGTGGAGCTTAAACTTGCAGGTAAAGAGGGCTGTCAGGAAAGGCTTTGTAACGAGTAACTTTTTTAAAATTTATTTATTTATTTATTTATGGCTGTGTTGTGTCTTTGTTGCTGCACGTGGGCTTTCTCTAGTTGAGGAGAGCAGGGGCTACTCTTCATTGCGGTGCGTGGGCTTCTCATTGCGGTGGCTTCTCTTGTTGTGGAGCACCGGCTCCACATGTGCTGTCAAGGCCATTCCGATCTACCTCTTGAAATCTGTTTCGTGCAATTCTGCCTTGCTTTCAACTCCTCTTCGTTGCCTTACCTCAATATATTTTTGGACGATAGTTACTGAAGACTGTGCAGGCTTCAGTACTTGTGGCACATGGGCTTAGTTGCTCCGCGGCATGTGGGATCTTCCCGGACCAGGGCCCGAACCCGTGTCCCTTGAATTGGCAGGCGGATTCTTAACCACTGCGCCACCAGGGAAGTCCCATGTAACGAGTAACTCTTGTTTGGGTCTGCCCAGCAGCCCTCCCATTAGGCAAGTGCCCCTCCTAATTCACTGGGGTTCTTGTGAGGCTACTAATCACAGGACCCTTGCTCTTTGACCACAGGGGCAGTGACCTATATTCTATATTATAGGAATTGAATTTTGGGTAGAGACAAACAGGTACAGAAGGCAGCCGGAGCTAAGACACCTATAGTTGTCCTATAAAGATGATCCTCCAAAAAAAAAAAAAAAAAAAAAAAAGATGATCCTCCATTCCTATTCCTGAAATCCCCAAAGCTGCCCTAGTTATTGAACTCTGTGTGGCCTAGTTATTTAATGTTCCTTTTCACTGTGTTCAATTCTGTGACCTACCACCATCCTTCTAAAACACTCTTTTAAAAAAAATAATAAATAAGTCGCCTAAAGCCTGCATCTGTAGCCTCTAAACCCTAACTGATACAGGCTTCCTGAGAGATAATGCCTTAACTGAAGCCTGAAGTATGAGAACCTAGGGGTGGGGGTGGGGTGGATAGTGGTACAAAAGAAGCATAATAACATACATAAAGGCCCAGAGAAGTGATTACCACCAGCTTCTTGTTCCCCAGAAACTGAGCAGAGAATTAAACAGTGTGAAAATCAGACAGGGTACTAATATCACCATCAGCATCACTTCTAGTATAGGGCTCTGATGACTGTATTTGGAAAGAAATATCAGATGAAAGACAAAAGACCAGGTTTCAAGTTTTGTCTCTGCCACATATTGGCCTTATGAACTGTGACAGACTTTTAGCCGTGTTCATTCAACCCTGGCTACACATTAGAATCATCAGGGGACCATTTTTAAAACGTGAATAGTGGAGCCTCAGAACAATTACACAATCACTGGGAGTGAGGCCCAGGCCTCAGTATTTAAAAAAAGATCTCCCATGAAATTCTGATGTGCAGCCAGAACTGAGAACCACTGGGTTAATCTCTCTGAGCCTTAGTTTTCTCACCTGTAAAAGGCAGATGATACCTACTTCATAGGGCTGTTGTATCACGTGAATGAATTAATGTGAAACGGCTTTGTAAGCAGTGAAGTGCATTAATTACTATTATGACCTTCTCTCCAAACCCAAAGTGCACCTTGGACCCACCTGGTCCACTGAGAGCAGTGAGCCCATTCATTCAAACCACTGCCAAATCTCTCACTCTCATTTACATCATCTCTAGTCTCATTGCCATCACTGACTAACCACCTCATCTTTACTAGGATCCCTTATCTCTAGCTCTTTCTCTCTGCAAGATTCATAATACAGCTAATATAATCCAAATGACTGTCCTGCACCACCCCTACAGCCCTTCTACTGCCCAATAAATGAAGGAATAAATTTGACTAGGAACTTGTCATTCAGCGACTTGTTTCCTTCTCCCATCCATCATCCTTTCATCTCAATCTGCTTCATCCACTCATTTCAGCAAACGCCTTGGAAATCTCACTCATCTACAAGCTGTTTTTCCTTCACCTTCATTGCCTATATCAAAACTATTCCATTTATAATTAGCATTTTCTCCACTGTCAATGTTACAGATGAAAATACTTTCCTCTAAGAAAATTCCACAACTAAACTAGACTCTAGATGTTCTCCTAGCACCCAAATGACATCCACTCTTCTGCATGTATGTCATATTTAACACACATTAATGAACTCAGCTTAAATGTCTAAAATTTCTGAGGCCTGAACTTATTTTCCTTAGTAATTAGTAGGAATCTACTTTTCAACTACCAATTTAACACAACTATAGGCAAAAAGATTTAATTCCAACTTTTCTTCAAATACTTTTGCTAATTAACAACCCATATTTCCTCTTGGTCCAGTTATAGAGTTTATTACAACACCAAACTAAAGTAAATATATCTAAGTGTATGAATTATCCACAGTTGTTAATGGAAAATTTCAGCCACTGATGCACTTGAAGGAAATGAAATTTCTTAGCAGCTAACTGACAACTAACTTTTAGTTAAACACAAAATAAGCTGATATTAACCTGCCATCTCTGAGGTCTGCCAGGTAATGAAGACAGAGAGGCTATGCTCTATTCCCACATTCTTCCTCCTAAAATACAACTTACTAGTGGTTTTCTCCCCTATGGCTTGACCTAATTTTCCTTCCCTTTCCCTTATTTCGTGTTCTCCTAAAGCAGTCTGGCATGAGTAGGGATGGCCAGGTCACTGTTGACTCTCTCAACCCTATTAAATGATCTAACATATAAACATCCCTGCTGAAAAAGAATCCAATTAAAATACCAACTATTTTTCCTTTTTTTTCTTTTGGCAGTGCAGCACAGCATGCGGGATCTTAGTTTCCCCGACCAGGGATGGAACCCATGACCCCTGCAGTGGAAGCATGGAGTCCTAACCACTGGACTGCCAGGGAATTCCCTATTTTTCCTATTCTAAAGTAACTTCAAGTCTTACAACTATGCAGAGCTCTTTACATTTTCATATTTGGCATGTACAAATAATTTTACACAGGACACGATCATCTTTGTTTTGTTGTTGTTCCCAGTGATTA
>NW_021145784.1:4222-52644 GCF_002837175.3 Physeter macrocephalus | reverse complement strand
AGCCATTAGCTCTGTAGCCACGTAGCCTCCAAGTAAGGCTCTTAGCCTGATCAAGGTCCAGACACGCCACCTTTGGCAACCCGAGGCTTCTGGTAAACCATTCCCATTTCCATGGTTCAAGCATGACATGAACCACTTTGATTCAGTAGCATTCCTTTCACACGGCACTTACTTCTGCAGTGTAATCCTCAAGACAGGAAAACCCAGCGCGAGAAACGGAGCCCGCGTTCACTGGTGTGTAATCAGAGTCCAGGCACCCTGAGGTGGCACACTGAGCTAAATTATAGCAATTTGGCACACAGAGTTACTTTAATTGTTTGCCTGCCTTCTCTTTTGCAGCACTGGTGTGTTAGACTTGCCTCTTCCCATTAAGCACATGTAACTGCTCTCCTCAGGTGAAAACATAAATATCATCGTTACAGCGTGAGATGAAAACCATGTCAATTCTGGGGAGCCAACTGTGGACACTGCCCAGAGCAGCCTCACGGTCTTTCCCTTTCAGGTGATCCAAACCCCAGAGCCGGTGGCCCAGACGGAGCAGGTGATCACTTTGGAGGAGACCCAGCTTGCTGGTTCGCAGGTGTTTGTGACATTGCCAGATTCACAGACATCCCAGACCAGCTCTGAGCTTGTGGCAGTGACCGTGGAGGACTTGCTAGACGGTACCGTGACCCTAATCTGTGGGGAGGCCAAGTGAGTGGCTGCTCATCGTGGAGGGTCCTACGTTTG
Organism: Physeter macrocephalus; assembly: GCF_002837175.3. Classification (NCBI taxonomy): domain Eukaryota; kingdom Metazoa; phylum Chordata; class Mammalia; order Artiodactyla; family Physeteridae; genus Physeter; species Physeter macrocephalus. Next base: position 51,915 of record NW_021145784.1, on the reverse strand, counting down.
CAGTAGAGAGAATGTTCCGCACTTGCCTTTTGCCCTTCCTCCCTCGATGTCCTGAGTATTGAGCATCTTAGCTTAGCACCAGCCTAAGTGGTCTCACTTGGGGAACGGACAGAGCATCATGGTTCTCATGAAACCAAGTCTGAGTCATCAACACCAACACGACCTCCCTCCGTAGCAGGCAGGCCCGTTCCTCACAGGCCTGCTGCTGTGGCCTCTCTGGCACTGTCCATCCCCAAGTGGAGTATAGCTTCTGAAACAGAGCCTGAAAGAGCAGTGGGATAAGAGCTGGTGACCAGAGGAAGCAGCGTGGTGTGATGTGCTGGCAGCCCTCAGCATGCAGAGCAGCAGTTCAGTGCAGGACAGTGGCCCACAGAGTGGGGCTGCAGGCGCTGCCAGTGCCTTCTGGCCATTTAAAAATGAGAGAAAAGCACCATCAGACCATCTGGGGATTCCCAGCCTTGAGCACACTCAGCCCCTTCCTCACGTCTGTCATCCTTCCAGCCTCCCCTCATGGTGGCAGTAGGACAGGTAGCAGCATGCTGACACAGGAAGGCTTCATTTCCATGCTGAGTCCCACCTTGTCAGTTTAGTCAGCCATTCCCAAAACGAAGCCTTTGGAGTGTTTCTTCTGGGAGTGTTCAGTGTGAGGCCACCTAGCTGCAAACCGTCTCTGCCTTTCCAGGAAACTCTTCATGGTGTTCTGCACCTCAGGCTGGTTCCCACAGCTTTTCTGTGGTGTCCTCAATCCCCTTTCCCTAATCAAAGCCTAAAGCTTCTACCCAACCTGGAGGGCTCGTCCCCTCCCTGAGGAGCACGTGATACATGTAACGTAGCAGTGAACCAGCTCCAGGTGGTGGAGCTCGGGCCCGTGGTGGCCCGAGTCTTCCTCCTGCCAGGGTCTTCCCTGCCTGTGAGTAGCCTGTTGTCTGAGCTCTTTCCAGCTGCCACTATGACTGCAGGTCAGTGATCCTTTGGAGTCTGAATTTTACAAAGCTTTTTCATCTTCAGCTCCTAAAATATAATCTGATAATTAATGGCTTATGGAATCCATTATGAAGTACAATTAGATGGAGGGAATGACTGGCATTTATCTTCCTTTCCCTGATGGCAGAAGGTTGAAGTCTGCTAGGACAGTGTTTACACAGCCAGCACGGCTCCCTGCCACCTTGTGTGGTTGACCCCCTGCGGAAGATAACTGCCCAGTTTGATCACTCACCCTCAAAATACAAGCTGGCAGAAGACAAGGCCACCCCTTCTTTCTAAGCACATTTCACATCACCAGGTACCAGCAGGGGAGGGGTCGATCTGGGTCATGGTCGGTACTTCTGTCGCCATCACACGTTGCTGGAAGGGCAGAAGGTGGGACCTTAACACTGGCCAGTGTGTCTGCTGGCATCCATCCTGCTCTGTGCAGGCATCTGGGCCAGCTCACACCACGTCCAGTTGTGTGCTCATTTTATGTGCAAATCACTTGAGCTTGTCAGCTCAGGGATCGTCCCATTCTGAAGTAAATGAAGTTTTCAGAGGCCAATAACTGACCAGAAGATGGTGCTCAAACCTTTTAAGACTTTGCCTCCCTGTGAGGCCCTCACTGCTTCTGCCAAGGCCGTCTCTGTCTTCTTAAGGGTTTTCAGTTCTGTGAGCTGTCGGACTGGGATTGCTTTTGATCAGCAAGTGACGAGATGGCACCGAATCTCCCCTTGGCACCAGATGAAACTCGTTGAAAGAGTGGAGCAGGCCTGCTTACAGGGCATGGAGGCCAAGCCCGGCAGATAAGAGTGCATGGGTGGGTAGGAATCGCAGCGTTATCAAAACTTCTTCCAGCCAGAAAAGAACAAAATAAATTTAAAAATTAATTGCTGAGGACCTGTAGGGGAAAGTGATTTTTCTTTTTAAAAAGTCTTCTGAATAAAGAAAGCTATAAGCTTTAAACTCAACTTGCAGATCCTTTCAAGTACTGAGGCACCCTTTCTCAGGTTTCTGGTGGAGACCCAGATCGTGGCAGGACACTCATTTTCTTCAGAATCACCAGACTCACGACTCACTTTGCTAAGAGCAGACAGAGCAGTGGGATATGCTGCCAGCTGCACTCTCACCCTGTGGCATAGCCAGCAGGAGCACGAGGCCTCTGCTGGTTCTGGTCAACATGAGCGAAAGGTCCGTCCTGAATTTCGTCTCTGCTCCGAGTGGACCTCGGCAAGCTGCTGCATCAACAGCGATTTTACAGTGCTGCTCCCTAGAGACGCCCAAGCATGGATTTTATTGTAGGAAGACTTTTTCTAGCCCTACTTGGCCATTTTATTCTTTTCTCCCACTTCTGCCCAAGAGACCTTCTGAATTGCTGCCACGGAGGACATGTTATCGGGGTCCCCTTGTCCACATCACTTGCTCTCATGTGGCAGTGGTGGTCTCTGCCTTGTTGCCGTGGTGCTGCCCTTGTGGCCTCAGGGCTGAACCCTGGGGGCACTGCCAGTGGTGTAGGGGAGTCTGTGGACTTCTTGGAACGCATATTTATTCAGTAAGACCCCAACTCTTCTCTGCTCCCAGAGCTTATGAAACACCTGGTGAGGAGGAAAGGACAGACAGATTCCAAGCTGGAGTCTGATTCCGTGGGGATCACTTACGGAACGGCATTTGCCCATCCCCAGTGAGTGAGACAGACAGCAAATAGATGGCTCAAGAGCGAGGATCGCCCTGGGAAGATGGGACTGTGCAAGTGTGTGAGCGGAGCCTGAGGGGCAGCAGAGGGGCAGAGACTTGTTTATTTTATAAAGCCTGGGTCCAGCAAGTGCCACAGTCTACAGTGTGAATGGCAGGCTCCCTGGTCATTCAAGTCCTCTCTGAGGAAGCTGTGTGACTCTCCCCTCCCACCAGCCACGGAATGTATTTCAGCTTCATCCCCCAGGGAAGAGTCCTGAGAGTCACAGACTGAGGGTGAAATAGATCCAGTCAAACAGGGGTAAATGGGGAGACGAGGGCCCTGTTCTCTGCTCATGGTGTAAATCGAGGAGAAAGATGAGATGGGCCCAAAGAGTTTCTCTACCCCAGGTGATGTTGCGGTCACCATAGGCTGATGACTTATTAATAATATGTGGTGGGGGATTTAACTCTCATGTGCCTGAGATCTACGAATTGCCTAAGGGTTGGAGGAACTGCCAGCCTTACCTAGCATGGTTCTAGGGGACAAGCAATATTTCTGTTAAATTGGGACTAGGAAGTTGGACAGTGGTGGAGAAAATCCTGGGATGCTTTAATCAGTCCTCCCAAAGGAAGACTTCAGCAGCCCCTGCCCTGCTCTGCTTGGCCTAGTGTATGCAGGGATACTTGGGAAGTAGAGAGAAAGTGGGAGTGAAAGAAAAATTAGGGGTTGAAGGGAGTATTTTGTTGCCATGGAAAACCTCGGGGCTGGTAGGACTTGGGCCAAAAGCTCAGAAGCACAGCCGGAACTCAGAAACTTGCTATACCTATGACTTGGCCTGTAAGGAAGGGAGAAGTTGCTGTGCTTCGGGGATTACATTGTTGAAAAAAAAAAAAAAAAATTTATCCCATCGGCTAATTTAGATTGCTTCCAAATCATGGAAATGTTGCATCATTTCCCTTACAAAGGCCAGTCACACCTGCTACCACCCACAGTCAGGACAGGGCGCACATGTCAGGACAGGTCAGCCAGCACACGATGGCTGTTTAAATTGGATTACAAACCATTATTCGTGTTCAACTTGCACTACTCTATGTAAATAAAAATATGTACTTTGAAAAAAATTATGTTGCATGAGTTTCAAATGGACTGTGATGCTATAAACCTGCTTTCTCTTTGGTTCTGGGCAGCTGTCAGATGGGACCAGGCTTGATAGGCCTGGTTTCCTAGGGGCTGTTGTGTACCTGCGGGCCATGTTAGCATGGCCTGGGAAGGACAAAAAACTCTCCTGTCGTGTGGAGTCTCATTTTTCTAAACCCTCGTTCTCAGGGAGCAAGTGTGGTGCAGGGTTTCAGAGATAGGCTTTGGTGTCCAACCTGGGTACATCCCAGCTATGCCACTTTATGACTGTGTGACCTTGGTGAGATACTTACCCTCTCTGAGCTCCCTCCTTCCAGCTCCCATTCACAAATGGAGGAAATTATTGTATTTACCCCACAGAATTGTAGTACTAATTAAAAGCCTAGATTTAACGTTTGGTGTTTGAAATTTGGTGTTGAAAATTTTAGTTGTAAGTAATAAAGTCCTTCACATACAGGTCAGCCATTCCCTACACTTTCTAGCACTGGGAAGATTGTTCATTCCTGCACCTTTACGTGTCTTGTTCATTCCTGCACCTCTTCCTCTCTCTGTCTGCATCCTTAGGGATCTTTATAACAGCACTTCTCATTTATCTCTTGAATCTCAACTGCCCCCAAAGCACAAAGTGCTCAGCAGATAACTATAAGATAAGCAGAAACTTTTCACGGTGAACAGCTGAAAATGTCATGTTGCTGACAGCCAACAGGGAGACAAGAGAGGCAGACACACGGATAGGATGTACATAATTTCTGCAGTGGGAGTCCTGCAGGTAAGGCCTGGGGCAGGGGGGGTCATATCCTGCAGCCTCCTAAGCTCAGGTCCGCCCTGAGGCAGGGCTGGGGGTGACTGCTCACTTCTCCTGGGACAGTCCTGACCCTTGCCCAGAGCCCACAGGGCCTCTAGGAAGTATGCCTTTCTGCCTAAGTCGCGTCTTTGGAGAGAGGGGCTGGAGCTGTCGTATCTGGAGCAATGATCCTGAGAGTGTCCCAGGCAGCTGGGCTCCGGCCATGAAAGTGTGTGTGTACAGAGGTGAAGTGCTGCTGTGGGTCAGGAGTGATTGAGCAGAGGTAGGAATTGGGCCGAGCGATTCCCTGGTGGTGTACTTATCTTAAGCCTGGGCCAAGGGGCTGGCTGCAAGAGGCAGAGCAGCGCGGCGCAAAGTGCACGGGCTGGGGAGCTTCCCGGCCCCACCTCTCAACAGACTATGACCTTGGGTTAGTCGTCCCTAATGATGACAGTGAGGAGGGCGGTAGACATTTGTAAAACGGCTAACAGTATAGATGCTTCATAGATGGTGTCTGTTATGGTTTCTAGCACTTTAAAAGAACCTGAGGGAAGAGGGCAGAGACGGGCAGGAAAGGAGGATGGCTGATGTATGCTAAGATAGAGGGCCTGGGGTGGAGGCTCGGGGAGCCCCAGACCAAGGTCAGATGGAGCTCTCTGGGCTGCATTATATATAATAACCCAGAGCCTCTGTCCTAGGCCAGGGTGGACGGTGATAAGAAGGGGACAGGACCTCCTGGGTTGGAGCCGGACTCAGAGCTCCTTGGTGCCACAGCTGACGGGTCGTGTCTGAGGAAAGACACAGACTGGACGCCCGGCGGGAGCACATCTAGTGAGGGCGAGGGAAATGGAAGCACTACGTTTGTGATGATTTCCGGCCTTCCTGCCTTGCCTCTGGAGCTTTCAGATTCACTGTTTATCTTCCCCTCCGTGAGCTGGTACTCGGGCATGTGTTTGGGTGAAAAAAGAGAAATAGCTTATGGCTCAATGTGGACTCGTCCTAGACCTTTGTTGGGAAACACTCCAGCACTCAAGCTTTCACTGAGAAGAGAGAATCTAGGACATGGGCTTGGAAGCTGAGCTCACCTTCTGGTGAATGTTCTCCAGGCTTTTCCGTGTGCATCTGTCCCGTCCTCTGCTCTGTCACACGGTGCTACCAGAGCACATGTCCCACGTCCACTAGACGCTTGTCTCCCTGACATGCCTGGCACCAGGCAGCGAGCCCGGGGAGCTTGGTAGATGTTGCTGCCGCTCAGCCAGGAACGAGCAGTGCTCCTCCCACCAGCCCTCGGGCGCTTAGGCAGAGCCCAACTTCCACCTCTCACCCTGGCCAGCGAGCAGGTTCCCCGGGTTACCTGTGGGCTGGTCCATCAGAACGTCCTCCTTTCTTTGTCCTCTGAGGAGAGCGTAGCAGAAGGCTAGCAGCAGCTAGCTGGGCCCAGAGCTTCCCAGCTTTTCTGATCAAACACCGCTCCTGCCGGCTCTTCTTGCACTGGTTCCCCCAGCGCAGACCAGAAACAGCTGATCAAACACATCAGTCCAGGGACCCACAGCCCTCTCCAGGGGAGATTTCATAGACCTGCCATCAGGAGGGTCTGATAAAAATGGGCAGGGGGTGGGGAAGGGGACCCATGAGGCTGGCACAGGGCCAGACGGCTTTTCACTCCATTTAAGGCTGAAACCTCTGCTTCACGCAGGGTCCAGACCAAAGCTAGCATTTCCAGAGAGGCCAGGGCTAGAGCTGCCTGTGAGCCCAGGGAACTGAGGGGAAATGTGCATGCATGCATGACTGTGGGGGATGTCAGGTAAGAGTGTGTGTGGGTTTGGGAGCATGGGATTATTAGATTGTCACAGGATGATTTAAGATCCTCCCTCGCTAAACTGTGACCCTTTCAAGGGCAAGAACTGTGCGTTATCCTTTTAGTTAACACACACACACACACACACACACACGCAGTTAGCCTGGCACAGCAGGTGTCTTTTAGTCCTAAGTTCTGGAGTCTCTGAGGTCCTATTATGTGCGTGGACCCATGCCCAATGCTGTAGAGGTTGGGGCCATATCGGGCTAAAATAGTGTGTGATGTCTGCTTCTAGGGGACTGTTAACCTGGTTGGCCAGGCAAGGATTGTGTATGAGAAACAAGTACCAAAAACACCAAACCAGGGACTTCTCTGGTGGCACAACGGATAAGACTCCGTGCTCCCAGTGCAGGGGGCCCAGGTTCAATCCTAGTCAGGGAACTAGATCCCACATGCAAGCCACGACTAAGAGTTCGCATGCCACAACTAAAGAGCCCGTGTGCCGCAACTGAGGAACTGGTGAGCCGCAACTAAGGAGCCCGCCTAAGGCAGCTAAGACCCGGCACAACCAAATAAATAAATACTTTTTAAAAAAAAAACACCATGCCAGTCCAAACGCATGACCTAAATACCTATAAATGCTGTTTCTTTTCTATTTTTGTCTTTTTCTTTGGGGGGAGGATTAATATTTTTGAGAAATATTCTCATAATTAATAATTACTGTTATCAGGTGCTTACTACGTGTTGGATACTGGGCAAAGAGCTTTATGTAATTTTTATTTCACCAGCACCATGATGTAGGTACTGTTGTTACCCCACGTTACAGGCAAGGAAACCTACACCAGAAAAGCCACTTAACAGTTAAGTGGCCAGTGTGAGCTGCACAGCTGGGATGTGATCCAGGCTGCCTGACTCCAGAGCTTGCTCTTAAACACCAAGCTACATTCAAGCATTTCTTGCTTCATACCCAGGTAGCCAGAAAATACCTAGGCAGCCATACTTCTCAGTCCTTCAGCCACGGGTCTGTGCCACCTGGACTGTTGTTATGGACCTACCACGTCTCCCAGCCTCCTCTCTCCTTCCTCTTCCCCTCTATCCATCCTGCCTGAGACAGCCCACCAGGCCTGAAACTCTGCTTTTCTCAGCTGGAAATGTGTCCAGTAGCAGCAAGAGTCGTGTTCTTTGCCTTGTTTGGGGACCAGATTGTTTGTGGCCTAGGAACTGTCACTTTTGGGGGCCCCACTGCCCCTCACAGTGTCACCATCCTCAGTCGACCCTTGGCGTCTCAGGCGGGGCTCTTCCTTATAGTCAGAGGACAGCTACAGGTCCTGCCTCGGCTCCCACTGAGCCCAGCACTGGGCCTGGCCCAAGTGGGTGAGGGTGGTTCCCCACCAGGCAGCTCAGGGAAGTATCTTGGCCTCTCTGCCTTCCCCATCTCTCCTCTTATCCTGGGCTCCTGAAGGAAAAAATGTTTTCTAGAACAGCAATCATTTCATTGGAGAATACAGGATCAGAAGACAATATCTAAAATGCAGTGGTTCGGGGTCCTATTTTAGAGTATTCAGATCTGAGTTCAAATCCCTGCTCTGTCCCTTGTTAGATGTGTGCTTTGGGCACGTTAACTTTTCTTTACCTTGATTTTTTTTTTTCTTATCTGTAAATTGGAGGTAATAAAAACTCTAAGAATTGTGGAGATTAAAAGGAGCACGTGTAAGACTCTGGTGTAGATCATAGCATGTAGGAAGTGCTCAATAAAAATGATACCACTCATGTTATCAAGGGACCCAAAGCCTCGGGTGGTCCCTGTCCCAGTGTAGAGACCCCACTGGGTGCTTCTGAAGCTCAGGTAGGGTGGACTTCTGTGAGGCAGTGGAAGATGAAAAAGAGGGCCAGCCGGACAGAGTCCCTGGAGGGCAGGGTCCGGTATTAGCCATCTCTCCATCCCCCTTTTCCTTGGTGTCTGGCACCTGCCTGTCTGGTGTCCAGGGAACACCTGCTCTATGGTGAGCAGCAAACGCAGGAGCAGCGCTGGGGTCTGGATGCCTGGGACCGTGCTCTTTATGCGGCTCCCTGCTGCACCTCGGAGCCACCTGGAGCGAGATCCTACAGCCCAAGGGACGTGTCACAGATGTAAGCGGACTTCCTAGATGTGACCTGGCCGTGTGGCCCAAGCAGGCTTGGTGTCTTGTTCTGGCATCAGCAGAACAGGCTGTCTTGACCCATTTGGTGCCCCCATTTCTGTCGCAACCTGGTCTCTTGGCTTGGAGCAGGAGAGGTTTCACCTGGTGGGAGCAGGGCTCTCAGGCAAGTGGAGCACAGAAAGGACCTGGAGGTGGCAGATGCTTGGCTCAGCTGGGCCTCCCTCGTTTAGTACAGGAGCAGTGGTCCCATAATGCCTTGCTCTTGAGTAGCACTCTGCTGCTTTCAGATACATCATTGATCCTCTCAGTAAAATGAAAGTTTACAGTATCTTCATTGTTACCCTTTTACAGTGAAGGAATTTAGACGCGGCCTCCTCTGAGGACTTAAGGGTCCTCAGCTAGTGATAGGTGGGATTGCAGTCCAGTTTTGACACCAGGTGGAGGCTTTCCCCATCTCACTGTGCTGTCCCTGCGACTCTATAGTCCCCACATTTCAGAGCACTTGCAATCATTTACTTGCTTGACTGGCAACATTGCTCTGAGGCTGGAGGGGTATGAATTATTAGTTTGCAAATGAAGAAATTGAAGTTCCAGGAGGTGACATCACTTGGTCACATGGTAAGCCAGTAGCAGAAATGCAGTCAGAGCAGCTGGGCCCAGCATTACATCCGTGCCGCAAGAACACAACTGAGGCCAGGTGAGAGGAGACTCAGGGCTCAGCCAGAGTGCTCGCAGCAGGGACGGGCTGAGCGCCCCTTGTTGCCCTCTGCCCTGCCAGGCCATGTGTGCAGCATCCCCCGTGCAGGCGCCACGTCCACATTCAGGGCACAGGTGAGCACTGTCCACGAGGACTCCCTGTGATGAGGGAAGCGGTCTGCTCTGCACTGTGCCATGCGGGAGCCACTAGTCAGATGTGGCTTTGAGCACTTGAAACATGGCCAGTGTGACTGAGAAGCCGAATTTTACATTTTAATTCAAATAGTCGTGTGTGGCTAGTGGTTATCGTCGGGATGGCATAGAACTAGCTGGAGGCCCCGGGATGAGCATCATATGGGAAGTGGCCGAGCCTAAATTCAAACCCAGGTCCGTCAGACTCCGACACCCATGACCTTTCCCCTGGTGCCGTGTCAGGAGGGAGGTGCACGTGAGTGAGTGGTAGACATCGGCTGCGGGGCTCAGAACACTTAGTTTCGTTCAATAAGGCTGTCCCGGGGCTTCCCTTCCCTGGTGGCACAGTGGTTGGGAGTCCGCCTGCCGGTGCAGGGGACGCGGGTTCGTGCCCGGGTCCGGGAGGATCCCACATGCCGCGGAGCAGTTGGGCCCATGAGCCATGGCCGCTGAGCCTGCGCGTCCGGAGCCTGTGCTCCGCAACGGGAGAGGCCACAGCAGTGAGAGGCCCGCGTACCGCAAAAATAAATGAATAAATAAAGCTGTCCCTTGCTTTACACCCGTATGGTTAGTGCCCTCGCTGCTCTGTGCCCCCCCATCTTCATCCTCATCGTTGTCTACACCGTTTATTGTACCGGGGCTCCACCTCCATCGTGACTGATCCTGCTGACTCCTCCACAGTGACGTCACTGTTACCCCATTTCACAGACGAGCACGTTGATGCTCAAAAGGGTTGAGAAACTTGTCCAAGCTGGGTAACCTCTTGCTGGAAGAGTCACGCTGGTATAAATACAAACCGCCCAGTTCTTGCTCCTGTTTCTCTCCAGCTCTAGAACAGAGCTAAACTGAATTTAGAAGGTGCCATGGAGGCAGCCAGGAAGCCCTCTCCCTGTCCTGTCCTTGAGAAGACATTGCACTGAGCACGCTGCCTGGTCACCAGCCACTGTCCGCACAGGAGGGGGCCGGCAGGGGCCAAGCATGCTTTGGGGGGACAGGCTCACCTTTGTGTGTCTGTGGCTTTCTGACAACTATTGTAGTGGAAGGCACTGGCCTCAAACACATTTTTTTAAAAACCTACCACAATCTTAAATGCAAGTTTTGTTTATCTTGGAGCTAGTAAGATACGTGGCACCATGCCAGCACGTTTATAATGAGAGTCATGGGAAAACTAAATTCCTTGTCACTCACGAGCTGCACTGCATGACCTTGGACAGTCTCTTCAGCCCCACCCCAGCGAGTGGATTAGATGACCTCTAAGGGCCCTTCTCCAGTGTTCTATGATTCCTTATACAGCACAAGTAGTAGAGAAATCAGGATCTGGGCCTGACCCTGCTGCTTTCACATTGTGTGACTTACCTCTGAACCTCTGGTTCCTCACCCATCCTGGTGCTGCCCGCACGGAGCTGTGAGGCCTGAGCTGGGCAAGGGGCTGCCATGTGGCGAGTGCGCAGGGAAGGCCCTGATGGGCTTCGGGGCTGCACGCACAACACCCAGCAGTACCTTGTCACCCTGCTCTCAAGGAAGAGAAGTTGGAAGAAGGGGAACGTGTCCTGTTTGGGCCAAGACGCTGGCGCAGGTGCCAAGAGCTATACCAAAGAGATCCTCCTGTGGCGCCATCCAGCTGGTACAGGCCTGCCTCTCTTCGCCGTAGGAGGGGCTGCGCCCACCGCCGGCACAACAGGGAGGAGCTGGAAGGGACAGGCGACAAAGGCACCTAGGCCTGGGAGAGGGAAGCTTCCTGGAGCTCGCGGGGAGGAGCTGCCCCGAGATTAGAGGGCCATCGGCACAGTGGCCCTGCGAACCCTGGTCTGAAGCAAGCCTAGGGCCCGGGGTAGCCCAAGGGCTGAGAGGCAGGGCCGTGGAGTCACGTGGTCTAACGTCAGCCCTGCCACTGCCCAGCTCTCTGGCTCTGGGCAAAGCACTTAACCTCTCTGAGCCTTACTGTCCTTATCTATGAAATGGGAAGGATAATAGTCCTTGCCTGCCTCTTAGGATTATAAAATTACACCCGTGAAGGCCCTTATGTGCCAGGCAGAGAAGGGACTCCGTAAGTGGTTATTATTAGCTTCCCTGGACCTGACCCCAGAAAGGCCAGCTGTTGCCGGAGGAGGCTGTGCTTCATAGCCTGGACTCGATGCCCACGGGGTGACAGGAGGAGGGAGTCCTGCTAGGAGTTCCACCCCTGGCCTTCGTTAGGCTGTGGCCTTAGCACTAACAGGGAGAGGCCTGGCTGGCTGGCTGGGAAATCGAGACCAGAAGCCCAGGTTTATGGGGGGTTCCTCAACCCACCACTAAGGAGGCCTGAGGAGATAGGATCCCCTGGACTCCCCAGGTTGCCCCCATCTTCTGGTCCGAAGCTTCCCCACAAGCCTTTCTGGGGGCTCATGCGCAGGCTGCGAGGTGGAAGGGAGAAGTGACAGGGATTCAAGATTCCCAGCATGGAGCCCTGTGTACCCCCAGCCAAGCATACACCCTCGGGGCAAGCTTACCTCCAGGCCTTGGCCCAAGCTGTCCCCATCACCCGCCCATGCCCTCCGCCAGCCTTTTCCACCCAGCTTTGCCCTATCCTTCAAGGCCCAGCCCAAATGTCCCTCACTGCAGAAAGCTTCCTTCAGTTACCTCAGCCAAAATTGTCTTCCCCTGGACTTTTCTGATACCCTGTATGACCCACAATATTGATCATATGGTAATTTGTGTTCATGTCTTTTTTTTTTTAACTTTTTTTTTTGTGGCAAAATATACATAACAGCATTTTAGCCATTTTTAAGTGTAAAGTTCAATGTGAACTACATTCACATTGTTGTGCAACCATCACCACTGTCCGTCTCCAGAACTTTCTCGTCATTTCATACTGAAACTGTGTCCCCACTGAACATTTTCATCACCCCTGAAGGAAGCCCAATTCCTGTTAGCCTCACCCCCCATTCCCCACTCCTCCTGGAAGCCACCATTCTATTCTGCTTCCTGTCTCTGACTTTGGCTAGTCTAAGTTTCTCATAGAAGTGGAATTATGCGGTATCTGTCTGTGTTCATGTCTTAACCCTCCATAGAGCCCTGTGCCTCTACTGAGCGACTGAGTAAAAGCGGCAAATGAAGGAGCAAAAGAACAAAGGTGACGCCTAAGGCTTCCTGAGACAGGCCTGGTCCCCTGCCACGCCCCTCACATCACTAACCTCCTAGAATTCATTCATTTGACGACCGGCATCTATGAAGCACTCACTGTGGCTGAGAAAGGGTTCTAGGTGCTGGAGACACCACAGCGAACAGAACAGAATAAAATCCCTGCTCTCGTAGAGCTCATATTTTTGTACAAGAGACAGACAATAAATGAGTATATATATATATAGTCTGCTGGGTATTGCTGAGCGTCAAAGAGAAAAATTAAATTGGCAGGGGGGCAGGAGGCACGGCAGGGGTTTAGGTAGGGGGACTGGGAAAGGCCTCACTTATTAAATGATTCCAGCAAAGACCTGATGGCTTTGAGAGCCTGGTCGTGTGAATGTCTAGGGGAGAGCATCCCCAGCAGCGGGAACAGCCCGTGCAAGGGCTCTGAGGCGAGTGCACGCGGCCAGTGTGAGGAGTACAGAGGAGGCCAGTGCGCTGCAGCAGAGCGGGCCAGGGAGAGAGTAGTAGGAGATCAAGTTAGAAAAGTAGTCAGGCCCAGATTACATAGGACCTTCTAGGGCATTGTGAGGGTTTGGTCGGTGGAGGGTTTGATCGAGTGCTGCGGCTGCTGTGTAGAGAATAAATATAGGGAGAAAGGGTGGGTGCTGGGAGATTACTTAGGGGTTATTGCAATATTGCATCACAGAAGAATTTCATAAAGATAAAAAATTAAAATGAGGCTGCAACCTAAATAAGTTTCTGAGTGGCTCATTTGTTAGCCAAGCAAGGTAAATGATGTTGGCTTGGACCAGGGTGCCGGTGAGGAGTGGTCAGATGCTGAAAGTAGAGCAGACAGGGTTTGCTGATGGATTAGACGTGGGATCTGAGAAAGAAATAGAGGACGTAAGGATGATTCCCAAGATTTTTGGTCTGAAAATGGGAGCATGAAGTTGCCATATGCTGTGGAGGGGAGAAGAGTGAGGGGCAGGTTTTGGAGGAACAATAAGGAACTCACTTTGGGACATGTTAAGTTTGAGATTTCAGTCAAACACCCAAGGCGAGTTGTAGAGTAGGCAGTTGAAACATGGATCTGGAGTCAGGGACGTTAGTGATCACCTTGTCCAGCATTCCTATTTTGTTTTCTGAGGCCCAGGTGGCACCTGGCATCACCAGAGCTTTCCAGAGACCCAGGTGTCACAATCTGCCCTTCCTTTGTGCATCTTTCCACCTGTCCATCCATCCATCCATCCATCCATGCATCCATGCATCCATCCATCCATCCATCCACCCGTTCATCTGTTTATCCACCATGCCCCGCACATCTAACCTGTGTCAGACATGGTGTCAGGTGCTGGGGATACAGGAATTAGTAAGACATGTCCCGCCCTCATCAGGCTCACAGTCTGGTTATAAATTCTCCAGGCCTCCCACTCCCCCATGCCTCCCTTGGCCTCAATCTCTCCTTTGGTAAAATGAGTTCAGACCAGACAATCTTGAAGAGCTCAACCAACTCAGACCTCCCATAAACTCATGAGGCCAACTTTCCCTCGGCCTCCCCTGAGCTGGGCCCCACAGCTGGGGTGGATGGAGCTGGGGTTGGGGTCCACGTTGGCTTCCTGCTCCCGTAACACCCATCTGACCAGCAAATGAGCCCTAACCTAAATTTTGCTGTGTTCATCTTCCACCAAGAAGTGATTAACTGTGGTGAAGCAATTAAGTCAGCCTAGCCAGTGGTTTGCAGTCCACAGGACCCACGAGTGACATGGGTTAAGGTTAAGGGTGATGATAATTGGCAACTCGAGAGTGAAAAAAATCTTACTCTTTTTATGTATAAAGTGCAGATATGTGAAAAGTACATACACAAATATACAGTGTCTCTATGGTATTAAAATTTCATGAGCATGGAGATTAGGGGAGAGGATGTCTTAAAAGGCTCCTTGGGGAGCAATAATGAAAAAAAGAGTGAGGGGAGGTCCCTGGCGGCTCAGTGGTTAGGATACGACGCTTTCACTGCCGTGGCCTGGGTTCCATCCCCTGTCAGGGAACTAAGGTCCCACAAGCCGCATGACACAGCCAAAAGAGAAGCACCGGTTAAGAGAGGGAGGGAGGGAGGGTCAGGGCTTGAAGCACACACTCATTTGGCCACACAATAACAGGGCTCAGTCCTGGTACTGGGGACAGAGGTGACCAAGCTCAGAGACACTGCCCTTAAGCTACAATCTAGTGTGGGACAGGCAAGAAACTAGGCAATCATTATACCCAATGACAAGTGCCGTGCTGGGGCCAGGGGTAGGAGTGGGGAAGGGGCTCTAGCAACAGGAAGGCTCCAAAGACAGGGCCAAGCAGGGCTGGACAGGTGACTAGGTAGCTCTGGGCAAGGGCAGCCTGCTGGATCCCAGCTCCCCGTCCAGGGGCCGAGTGAGCAGATGCCTGCATAGAGTGATTCCTTTGGGTAAATGGGGTGAAGAGTGGGTTGAGGGGAGGCTGAGAATGTCCTTCCTTCAGACGCTCAGCTCAAAAATAACATCACCACGGGAAGATGCCTGGAATCCTCCCATTAGAGCTCCATCCCTCAACTTGAAATATTGCTCTTGATGGCAAACAGATATGGTGGAAAGAATTCCAGACCAGGTGCCAAAATACCTGACTCTTGGTCCCAGCAGTGCCCCGATGTACTGAGTCAGCAACCTCTCTCTCTAAAACGGGAGATAAGTACAATCTCTTCCCCCGCCTACTTCACAAGGGCGATGGATATGGGAAGGCACATAGGAGCCACCAGTCTCAGCCTACAGACACGTGAGCTTATCTACTCACACACACCCCCGTGATGAGAAGATTCCTCCCCATTTTATAGGTGAGGAGACTGAGGCACAGAGAAGTTAGTCACTTGCCAAGGCCACACAGGTAGTAAGTGGGGGAGCCAAGATTTGAACCCACTGGCTGAAAACAGGCATGGGTAGGGTGTGAGAAGACACAGACAGGGGTGGGTTTAGGGAGGCAGATGCACCGGATGCTCAGCCAGGGCGGCCCTGGGATGTCCGTCTGAGAGCCACGATCCCTCACTCTCTGGGCACCGTTTACAAGCAGAGCACACGCTGAAGAGGTGGGCCTGGGGCAGCCGGAGGCCCTGGAGATCCCAGGCTGGAAAAAGGAAGGCCCACGGGACCATACGGCTGTCTTCACAGACCTGCAACTGTCACAGAGGGATCTGCTTAGGACATGGACGGGGTCACATCATGGCCTGGCTCCAGCCCCCCAGAGAGCCCAAGGTGAAGTCCTGGCGACTCAGCTGGCCAGACAGGGCTCTCTGCAACCTGACCTTGGCCAGCCTCTCCAGCCTCATCACTCACGATTCCCGGCCTCAAACCTCACTCTCCAGGTTATCAAAACGCCAGTAGCCCCCCCACACACTGTGCCTGACCCCGCTGCTGGGACGAGAAGGAAGAGCGGCCCCCCGCCCCCTGAGCCTCTGTTCGTGCTGTCCTGAAGGCCAGAGTGCCTGTCCTTCCCCTTGCCCTGGCCGACTCCTGCTTCCGCTGGAAGGCATTCCGAGCTGTGGCTCAGATGTCAGCTTTTTCAGGAAGCCCTCCTTCCTGCCTCTCTTGCAACCTAGCCTTTCCCTGACCCCAGGGGCCGCTGTCTCTGGGTCTGCCTTGCCGGACAGGGCCGGGCCAGAGTCCGGATCTGCGGGTGGACCAACGGAGCTTCGTGAACGAGCATAGTCCAGCGTTCTCATCTGTCTGTTCATCCTCCCCTCCCTGTCTCTTTCCTGCCCTCCCCTGTCCTTGCACCTCTGTCTCCACCTCCGTCCTTGGGCTTTTGTGTGTGAGGCTCTCTCGCTGGCTCCCTCAACCTGTCTCTCTGCCCCTTTCTGACTCTCTCCCTCTCTCCTTCTCTCGCCTTGTTCCCCCCGGGTCTTCTTCTCTTCCCCTCCTTTCAGGGTTGATCTCTGGGGCTCTCTCTCTCCCGAGGCCTCCAACCTCACCCTCACCCTCTCCAGCCTCCTCCTCCTCCTCCCCCCTCTCTGTTCCTCTGTGTCTGCTCTCGCCGCCCCCTGCCCCTCTCTCCCTGTCACTTGTTTACTCTTCTCCTCCCTGAGCTTCAGTGGAGCCCCGGCTCCTCTCAGCCTCCTGTTTCTCCTCCCGGGAATGTGGGTGGCGGCAGCCAGCGAGGGGCCCCGCTGGATGACAGCCGAGCCCAAGCCTCCCTCGGAGCTGTCACCAAGGAAATCACACACCAGCACCTGAAATTCAAATTAGAGTTTTGCTGAAGCTGCTAAAACACATCAAATACTATCTTTGAAGTCCCCTAGCAAGCTGGTCATCGCTCTTAAACGAGTCTCTGTTGGAAATGAGGGCTGGGCAGAGGGTTTGGGCAGGGCCACCATCCCCAGGCCTGGAGTGGGGGGCCCCTCCCTGCCAGGCCAGCCCCCGGACATGCCCTGTCACATGGTCCCCCCTGGGGGCTCCCTGGGTCACCGCCAGCCTCACCAGGCTGAGGTCCCACTGCTCCATAGGCTCCCCACCTCTCCCCAGGGGATCAGCCCGCCACGGACTTGTGGAGAGGCAGCAAGAAACAGAGGAAGGAGTCCTGGACCGAGAGCCTGAGGCCCTGGGAGGAGGTGTGATGCGGGCTCTGCACAGGTTCTTCTTCCAGGGCCCCGTCCCTGACCGCTGACTCCACCCCTCGGGGCTTCCTCCACGGGCCGGGGTGAGAGTATTTACCCACACGGTGCGGCAAGGATGAAATGAGCCATCACACGACTAGGGCCAGCACACTGCTCAATAAATAACCACCATCACCTCAACAGTAAGAGCAAAAGCGTGGGTGGTCAACCAGCATCTTCATCAACTTACGCGCCAGGCCTGCCTCTCAGAGCTGAGTCTCCATCCACTCATTCCATCCTCAGAACAACCCTGGGAGGAAGCTGCTGGGATTATCCCCATTTTACAGAGTTGTTAAGCAGCTCAGGCTCCTCCGCAGCAGCTCTCCCACACCCTCCTCTGCTGGCCCTCCTGGGTCCCCAATCCCAGGGTCTGGAGCTCTGTCCCGAGCCTGCCCTTCGCCGGCGGCCTGCACTTCAGGTTGCCCGGCAGCCCTCCGCCCGCCCCTGTGACGGCCAGGTGTCTGCGGGCCCCTCGCTATTTTCGCCGCCTGCCTGGAGCACCCACCCTGCCCGCCGGGCCTGCCTGCTTTTCCACCATTGCCGTCCCCCCACCAGTCTGACCTTTCCCACTGCAGATAATCCTTTGACTTTGGTCTTGTCACAGGCTACCACCGGCAAGGACAGGAAGTTTTCTGCTCAGGAACTTGAAAAGTCCTTGGACTCTTCTTCCCGTTATCGCTGAAAGACGATCCCTGGAAAGGGCGAAAGTCATGAGACTGAGATGGGGAGATTGAGCCCCGAGGCCCTTGGGAATGTGAGAGGGACCCGCTGTGTTTGGAAAAGGCACCCCGGAGGGCATGGCTGACACTTGGGCACCGGCCCTGTGCCTGGCACTGTAGAAGGACAGTCCCCAGCTGAGTGTGGCTCTGGCATAGGGGTGGAGCCCACTGGGCAAGCGGTCCCGTGGAGGGGTCTTGGCCCCAGAAATGGCCACATGTGGCAGGCCCTCGGCTGCCGGAAGAGCCAGGAGGGCCCTCAAATCATGCGGTGGGAACCAGTGGGGGGACATGAGTGTATGCCAGAACCCCCCCAACCCTGAGTTTCCCTTGGAGAGGACACCACCCCAGCTCTCCCAAGTTCAAGGTGGCTGGAGAAGGCGCCCAGCATGGACATGTCACAGAGATGAGTTCTGTGATGGCAGAAGTTCAGGAGGCTGAGCAGCCTGAGGGCGCACCCACCCAGGGCGGGGAACCAGGGAAGGCGTTTTGGACACCTGAAGTTCCAGTAGTTTGAAGTTGAGTTCACCAGGCGAAGGGATAGGGCGAGGGGAAGAGGAGTGGGCCAGCCGAGGGACTGGCGGAGGGGCGCTGGGGAACCACGGCAGACTGCGGAAACTGAAGTTCAGTGTTGTTATTGCTTAGTGTGGGGACGGAGGAGTGGTGAGACCTGCGGCTGAAGAGGTAAGCAAGAGCCAGGCCACAGAACTCTCTCTGTGGGGAACTGACACAGAAGAAGGGATTTCTGAACGCTTCTTGAAAATTCACTCTTACAGGATTTGGTGGCTGAGTTCAGACTAGCCAGACTCCTCGGCCCTGAGGCCAGGCTGCAGGGGCCACAGGCCAGCCAGTGTTCACCACGTGATTCAGACAGCCATCACGGATGCTCCGATGACCAGGGCAGGACAAGGACTTTTCAGATAAGGAAACTGACACCGAAAAGGGGGACGCCTTGGTCATACAAGAAGCCAAGGTCACACAGGAGTTAGTGTCAAGGCCAGAACTCAGAGCCCAGACTCCCCATCCAGGGCTTTCAACTCAACCAAATGAGCCTCAGACAAAGCGCGAGGGTCTCGGTTAGGAATCTCCCTGATGGCTACAGCAACTGAATGCATTCAGCCAACACACGTCTCCCGGTGCCTGCTGTGTGCCAGGCACTGTGCTGCGCATTCGGAGGCTGTGCTGTGGGACAAGCGGGGGGAGGGGGGGATATTAGATCGCATCTGACCCACATCAAAGCCGTTTCAGAAGGATGCAGTGGATGAGTGAGTGCTATGCAAATATAAAGCGCTATCTGAAAGAGGAAGAGACCACGAGGGATGCAGACTATGGAAAGATGCCTGGGACCCACCCTGCGCCCCTTTCTCCCCATCCTGAGGCCAAGGGGACTGCTGAAACCATCTGCCGGGGTTCCCTATCCTACCCTTCTGGGCTGCTCGCTGAGCCTGTGTGCGTGCACGCGTTTGCACACGTGTGCACGGCTCGCGTGTGCACGTGTGATGAGCAGGAGCTGCTGACAAGTGCCCCAGGTGTATTTCGGGGGCCGTTAAAGCTCTGTGTTTAATGGCCACAGTGGTCACGGCTGTCATCCGGGATTTCACGGGCTCGTTTACATCTTTAGCTTCCTCCTTCGGAGACGACTTCATCATCCCCAGCACCCCAGCCCCTCGGCAGTGGTGGGGAGAGGAGGTGGGGTCAGAGCGCTGAGCTCCCACGTTGGGGTTCAAAGCCAGACTGATGGCGGGGCAGGGCCTTGGGTGGGATCCCCAGCTGCTGGCACAGAGCCAGCAGGCTGGAGGTGGGCTGGGCCAGAGGCAGATCTGAATGTGGAGATGGGGATCCGGGACAAGCGGGAGACGAGATCCGATCTGGAAGCCAGGAGGTCACAGCTGGGTGAGGTCAGGAACTCCAGAGTCAGCCGAGGGGGTTGCAGAAATGGAGCTGAGAGAGTCCGAGGAGTGGGCTGTGAATTCCTGGCTGCACTGGGAGGAGCGGCCCCTTCCTGCCACCGGCTAGAAGCTGCTCAGATCTGTCAGGGCCCCAGAGGCCCAGGGCTGCTGGGAGGGGTGGCCCTGGCTACAGTCTGACTTACCAGGGCTACTTCCAGCTAGAGCTCGGGACCAGCCCCCAGAAGCCGAGATACCAAGGGAAGGATGTGAGGTAGAACGTGGGTAATCAGGATCCTTGAATTCTTGGCTCACAGCAGCCACTTACCTGCTGGTACCTTTGAGCACATCATTCCCACCTGGAGCCCCCATTTCCTCCTTTATAAAGTGGGTGGTCATAAGGCACTCAAGGTGATCATAAGGTGGATGAGACAGACAAACAGGCACTTACCACACTCTGCTGGGTGCCAGGATGGAGTGAGGCAACATGGACACAACACTTAGCGCACCCCCTGCACCCCCTGAGAATTTACCCCAGTGAGCTGTTAGGAGGATGAGGATGATTAAGGGGTAAGTGCCAGGGACACTGGGAGGGGGGCCCCCTACGCAGACTTCTGGGCTTCAGTTCAGAGAAGGCTTCAAGGAGGAGGCGATGTCCAAGCTGAGACCTACTGGAGAAGAAGAATTAGGCCCCCTGGGGAAGTGGCAGGGCGAGGGGTGGGTGTTAGGAGACAGAGGCGTGTGCAAAGGCCCAGTGCAGATGGGAGAAGAGTGCAGGGTGTGACCACAAAGAGCAGAAGCCAGGCCACGAAGGGCTCCGTTTCTCAGGCCAAGGAGCCAGGGCTTTCTCCTGGGACTGTGGGATGGCTGCAGGTGGTAAGCAGGGGAGTGTCACACTTTAGAAAGATTACCCTGCCTGCGGGTGGAAGCGGAGTGGCAAGGAGAGAGGGAGGTGATGGAGTTAAAGAGGGGGATGGATTCACTGGATGGTCCCAAACCAGAACAGGGATGGTGGCTGGGCGATTCCTTGGGCGTCTGGGGAGGAGGCTCAGAGAGGTTGAGCCCCTGCCCATTGCTGTCTCCCCCTCATCAGCACTCCCTCCGCAGCCCAGGACTGTCACCAGCAGCCCCAGGAAATATCGCCCTGGAGAGACCCTGATGGACCTGTCACCACAGTGCCATCCGGCCCAGCCGGCCCCTCACTGGGTAATCTGCTTTCACCAGGAACGCTGTCCTTCAGCCTCCCCCAGCTCCCAGCTCAGAGCAGGGAGGGCAGGGCGCACAGGGCTGAGAAGCTGTCTTTCTTCCCCGAACAAATGACCTTGGGCCAGGGACGGGAACAGCTTGGCCGGAATTCAAACAGCCTGGGCCTCCGGCAGCCCTGGGCTCCTACCCCGTCTTCCAGTCACATCCCAGGGAGTAAATCCGCATCTGGGACAATTACAAACTAAACTGGACTCTTGGGAGCTCCTTCTAAGTGACCCCAGCCACAGATGGGTCTCCAGCGTCCGAGTTCCACTCTGTCTCCTTCCCAAGAACCCCGCCCCAGGGAGTCGTCTGGCTGAGAGTGACATACACTGGTTTGAGCGTCAGATATCCTTGGGTTCACGTCTCATTTCGGCTGCTTCCGGGCTGGGTGACCTTGGACAGCTTGCTCTCCCTCTCCGAGCCTCCAGGGAGCCTAAGGTAACTGGTATGATACCCCTGCAAGTTTGGTGTGGGGTGACTGGAGAGGGGAACTGCAAAGCATCCAGCCCCCAGCTGGCACCTCATAGGTGACGACCCCTTCCGGCTGCTCATTTCCCCTGCCACTGGGAAGCAGCACATAGATCCACCCCGCCTCTCCCTGAGGCTGGCATGTGAGCAAACCCACGGCCTGGTCCCCCCTCCATGTCCTGGCTGCTCTGTGGTGAGATGGCCTCCTGTGAGGGCCACAGCACTGGACAAAGAGCCAGGAGATTGGGTTCTGGTCCCAGATTTGCTGCTGGCTGTGTGACCTTGGGGAAATCATTTGCCTTCTCTGGGCCTGTGACGCCTCCCCTCCTCCTCCCCACATGCACACCATTACCGCCCTGCTTAGCTCTCCCTCCTTTGGGCTCTTCAGTAGCTTGTCGGTGTTGCCACCATGGCCATGAAAGGATCTATTCTAGGTGTCTCTGTACTGTCAGACAAGCAGTTCCCGCAGCACCGTTGGTATGCACCCCCCCCCGCCTCCAGCATGCAGCACAGCACCCACTCCCCATCCTAACACTTCTGGGCCTCAGAAAATTGGGTGGAGAGAATGGGATGAAAGTGCAACGGGTTCCTTGCCCGTATGACAGAGGAGCACACGGGCCCAGGAAGGAGGCCTGTTGCAGCACTGGGGGTCACCCTTCGGTTTGAAGGAGCAGAGACTGAGGCTGCTCAGTGACCGAGCGACGTAGGGCCAGGGCTTCCCCTGTGCTGCGGGGACTGTGGTGATGGAAGTGGTCGTGGCAGCTGGGAAGGTGGCAGCCGTGGTGTGGGTGAGAGTGGCCTCGGTGCTGGTCACGACCCTGGCTCGGCCTCCTGTAATCAGACCTTCCCAGGCAGTGAGGGAGACACCCTTTGCCTCAGCGGCCTTAATGAAAATCAGACACAGATCTTTAGAGCTGCTTAGCATTTCAATACATTCAATATTGGGTATTACCAAGTCACCCTCCTAAAGCTATTCCCTGCTCTGGAGAGGTGCCATCACTACCCACCCACCCCTAGCCCCACACTCACACCCACCCCCGGCAAGTCATGTCACCCAGGCACTCTCATTCTCCTACACACACACACACACACACACACACACACACACACACACACACACGGGGGCTCTCTCTGTGTGTGTTTCTCTGTGTCTCTCTGCGTCTCTCTCCCTCCCTCCTTCTCTGTCTGACTCTCTCTCACAAACACCCGCAAACACAGAGCTGCTCGCATCTGTCAGAGTGCTGATGTGGGCTCATCTCCTCCTGACAGGCAGAAGGATGATAAGGTTATTTTTTAATATCAGAGATATTAATGCTCCTCTTTCTGAAAATGAGCCACAGCCCGATCCATCCTCCTCCCTGAGGAAGGTCCTGGGGCCGGGCGGAGAACAGTGGGTAAAGGGCTGTGATGCATGAGGGCCTCCTGTGTGCCAGGCACCCTTTTAATCACCATACACCTTAAAGAGCAGGCGGTGGTGTCCCATTTTTCAGACCGGGACCTGAGGCTCAGAGAGGTGAAGTGACCTCCCAAAGACACACAGCTCAGGGAAGGGCCAGCACGCCCTCAGGGATAACACACAAATTGTTGTCCAGTATGGCATCTGCTCTCCCTCGCTGCCAACCAACCCCGAGTCTGGACCTCCCACTCACCTGAGTAGCCCCGCTCTCCCCTCTCCCAGCTGCCTCAAGACGAAGCCCGCGGGCTCTGGAACCACAGATCTGGGTTTGAATCCTGGGTCTGCCGCTTTGTAGCTGGGGCATCGTGGACAAATCATGTCCCCGCCACCCCCACCTGATTCTCCTCATTTATAAAGTGTAGATAATAATAGAACTTATTTCAAGGGCTGTTATTAAGATTAATAAGAATAGCGAATACTCTGCCACATCATCCGAGATGTTGAGAGCCCCTGGAGGCCTCCCCCAAGCTGAGCAGCGCCCCAGAGAGGTAACGTCATTTGCCTGGAGTCACACAGGCAGGTAGTGGCAAAGAGAATCCAGCCCCCATTCCAGGTCTGGGCCAGGCCCCCAAAAGGTGCCAGGACCAAGGCAAAAATCCTTATGGAGGTGGTCACGTACTGGATATTGAGGATTTGGAGTCCAGCAAGAGCAGAGGTGGTCCCTGCTCTCACAGGAAGGTGCAGGTGAGTTTCCTAACTGAGCCAGGGTGTGGAGGTTCTGCAAGAGAGCTGACTTGGGCCAGGGCTCAGGAATGGCTTCCCTGAGGACGAGCAGGGGGTACTGGAGGTGGGGCGGGGCGCGTCCCAAAGACAGAGTTGCAGAGCCAAAGCCTGTGCATGGGAGGGGGCACCACCACCGCGCATTCGAGGAAGTGCAGACAGGGAGGCGGTGGTGCCTGGAGAGGTGACAGAGTCCAGACCACCTGGACAGGGCCTCGCAGGCATGGTAAGGATTGAGATCTTTATCTAGCAGAGTAGTGGAAGACTCTGGAAAGGTTCTAATCAGGGGAGGGGAGGGCATGGGGCAGGGCCCGGCCATGATATTTTGCACTGACCAGTCTTTCTGGCTGCAGTGTGGTGCACAACTGAAGGGGCTTAGAGAGTGTGCACGGGAGCCGGTGATGTGGCCCCCGCAGTTGTCGCGGTTGGAGCTGATGGGGCTCAGGCCTGGCTGCTGGCCATGGTGAGGGGCAGACCGAGTCGAGATACATTGGAGTGGTAAAA
Organism: Physeter macrocephalus; assembly: GCF_002837175.3. Taxonomy (NCBI): domain Eukaryota; kingdom Metazoa; phylum Chordata; class Mammalia; order Artiodactyla; family Physeteridae; genus Physeter; species Physeter macrocephalus. Next base: position 27,757 of record NW_021145784.1, on the reverse strand, counting down.
TCAAAGGACTTGGGGATGTCCTGGGTACACAGCTGATGGCGAAGGAGGAAGGCGGATAAAGCTCAGGTTCCTGACACATACAACTGGGTGGGTGGTGGTGTCGGACAAGGACCAGGCGTGGGACAGAGAATCACGGAGTGTGGATCTGGGCAGGGGGGGCTTGGGGGACCGTGGAGGTGATAATGGACAAAGAGAAACAGAGAGGAAAAAGATAGAGTCCGTGAGCACAGATGATTCCTTCAAGAAGTTTGCTGGGAAGGGGAGGAGAGAGGGATGGGCAAGGGGGATGAGGATAAAGGAAGGGTTGGTTCTGTTTTTTCAGGACAGGAAAGACTTGAGCAGCCCAGACCTTTGAGGCCCATCCCAATCTTGTCATCTTTCCGCTCCATTCTGCTGCTGGCCAGTGGTTCCAAACTGTGGAAGTGATTGATTATATGCAAACAGGAGGAAGCAATTAGTCTGTGCATGCCTGGTCATTAATAAGCCTCTTATGTATTTATAACAACACCTCATTTACCCTCCAACCTGAGAACAAACATCCAGAGACCAGCCAGGAATAAGCGGAAGAGACCTCTGAACAGCCGCAACCATTGACACCAATCTCATATATTCTTTACTCATGGGAAAGTCCCTCACTTAGAACCCGTTGACTCTTACTTTACATGCAGTGCTAATAAACATTCTTTTTTTTTTTAAGTCCACAATAGATTCGAAGCCGCAATTTAGGGGGCAGTTGGCGACTGTCAGAGGTGGGAGCGCTACGGCAGAGAGCGGGGGCAGCTGACAGCCTGAGAGTGAGGGAAGAGACAGAAACGCTATTAGGCAGAGAAGCCCAGGCTCATTTAGTGGACAAGGGAAAATAGGTCCACCCATCTCTGTGGCCCTGAAGGCACCTCTGTCTCCTACTGTCCCGCAAGCAGTGGCTTGACTAACTCATGTCTAGGTCCTTTTCCACACGGAGATTCAATGATTCTGTGTTCACAGCAATGACTCTGAGCCCCCGAGAAAGGGCTGAATTACATTCGGTATTTTCTGCTTCAAGAGGACTTTTTTTTTGAAATATTTTAAATTGTAAATTTTGTTTTAAGTTTTGGTGCCTACAGTTCCTGAAATATTCCCTTATGTGGAGGGGGATTTTGTAATTGCCTATTTAATGATCTGCTTCTCCGTTAGACGGAAACTCTGTGCGGGGGGGCACCCCCATCTTATTCCCAGCATCCGGCACAGCCCTGCAGGAGCGGCTCAATACATAGCTGTTGAATTACGGAATTGATTAACAAAATTAATATTACATACTGGGCAATTGCACTCAACAAATATATGATTACACTTAATTCCACCTATTTTTACTTTTTAATATAGCTACCAGAAAAAAATTAAGTTACATATGTGGTGCACGCTATATTTCTATCTGACAGGGCTGTCTTAGGCACTCCTGCCTTGGCTCTAGAAGTACAAAGTTTAAACACCTTCCCCGTGGTCCAGGTGAATCTCTCCTGTGTAACGTAAGCTACTTCCTCACTAGTTCCTGGGGGCCTGCCTCCCCTCCAGCCTGGGAGCACATCACAGGCAGGGTACTATCTTATGACCTGGGAACCCCAGCACCAGCCCAGTGGAGGGCCAGCTCCACTCTCCCTTCATGCCCGTTGCAACTCAGGAAAACGGGTACAGCAGGCACGTCACAGATGGGAAAACTGAGGCCTTAAGTGGGGAAGCAGCATGGGTTTCATGTTAGGAAGCCGGCTAAGATCTCCAATGGCTCGTCCAGGCCTGGGGGAGAAGAAGAAGTCTCTATGCAAATGTGAGGAATGCCCGCCCCCTCCGGTCCCCTCACAGAGTGAGCCAGGTGGAGGGTGAGGAGGGGCAGCAGGTGGGGTTTTCTGCAGGAGTCTAGGCCCTGAGTGGACAGTTTGAGGCAATAAGACATCCAGGGCAGGGGCTAGGGTGGCTCAAGGATGAGCGAGGTTTAACCACTGGCCACTGAACCCAACCCTACACACTCACGCACACCCACCTCCCTCCAGACACCTCTTCTACCTGTGCCCAAAGTGGCGTCCTGCATAGCTCATCCCTCGGGGTGCAGGACAGCCCGGCCCCAGCCCCCTCTTTTAAAGCACAGAATGCCTTCCAGTCCTAGCTATCTTTCTAGGTATCCAAGCACGTTTGCACCTGTGAACTCACATGAGCCTCACAGCAACCCTCTGAATTGGTGGCATATCGTCATTATGCATTATTCTCGTTATTCTCACATAGATGGAGAAACTGAGGCTCAGAAAGGTACAGTAAGAAGAAATACTCTTGGGAGAGTATTTATCCCAGGAAATGGAGAGTGTAATGGGCTTGTCAGACGTTCCTGCAACTCCCCTTCCAACTCCCAGAAGGAAAAGACAAGGGTCAGGGAGGGGCCCTCAGGTGGGAAAGGACTGGCTCAGAGGCCTCCCTGCTTGGTCAAGGCCAGCCCTTTCCGCCCCACCTCCACCTTGCTCCATAGAGTAAGGTCCCAAGGCGCCAGTGTGCCGATGGGAGGGGGTGAGCGCTGTTCAGATTCACCCCCTGGAGAGCTGAGGTCAAGCTCACGTAGCAGATCCGGCTAGCACAGCTGTGCAGCAATGCAGAAAGCAAGGTGCTCTGTAACCCAGAAACGGCCTTCCAGCAACGACGGCCTCAAGCGCTGGGTCAACGGGGTGTGGGCTTCCGCCCGTCTGCTCATGATTTGCTGGATCATTCAGCAAACGTCCCCAGAGCACCTACGGTGCACCAGGAGGATGCAACAGGACCCAGCCGGGACCCTGCCGTGGGCTTTCAGAACCCAGTCCGGAGAGGAGACACACTCCACAACCATCACGGTCCCCGCTCGTGCACCTCACAGAGTTTCCCACTCCGTCAGTCAGCCCTCACAAACCTCACTCTCCTTGTCTTTAAAATGGGGTGAAAGCCCCAAGTTGCAGGGATTCCATGAGAGAGGGATGCAGAGTCCAGCCTGGGAGGTGCAAAGTGAGTGAAGTGAAGTGAAGCTGGCAGTGGGGGGGCGCTAATGGCTTCTTCCTCCCCATTGGCAGGCTGGCAACTTGCTACTTGGAAACCCCAGACAAGCAGAGGGGAAGGTGTGGGAGGAGAGACCCCAGGAGAGGGTGCACCTGGGCTGGGGTGTCCTGGGAGCATCAGAGGGGCAGAGATACAACTGAGAGCAAACTGCTCTTAGCCCGCAGAACGTTTGGTGAAATGAATTTCTTATTTTGTCAAAGAGGATTCAGAGGGCTTCCCTGGTGGCGCAGTGGTTGCGAGTCCTCCTGACGATTCAGGGGACACGGGTTCGTGCCCCAGTCCGGGAAGATCCCACATGCCGCGGAGCGGCTGCGCCCGTGAGCCATGGCCACTGAGCCTGCGCGTCCGGAGCCCGTGCTCCACAACAGTGAGAGGCCCGCGTACCGCCAAAAAAAAAAAAAAAAAAAAAAAAAAAAGGATTCAGAATATGGAGCAGGCCCCTGACAGAGAACCTCATGCTCACCAAGTCCTTCCAGGATTCCCCAGATTCCTCACCTGCAAAATGGACAAAACCCAGGTTTGGTTGGCTCCACCTTAACCTGGGGATGCAGAACCCCAGCCCCCAACAAAGTTTCCTCCACCAGCAAATATTTCTGGGAGCCCTGGCCGGGGTACGGGATGCCCATGAGTGCCGTGACTGCATCCTGCATGGTCTGCGTCTTTCTGCCCTACCTTGCCCACTGCCCCAGTGGCCCAGGAGTGAGGTGCCTGCCAGGGACTCTTCTGTCTTAAAGAAGCCCAGAAGGAAGGTCTAGAGTCCTGCGGGCAAACCTCTCCACAGGTTTGCACACACTTGTTATTAAAATGTTTCCATTAGCTGCCAACTTGAAATATTAGGGGACACCACATACAAATTCCAGATATACAGTTTCTCTTGAAAACGCAGAAAGTTGGGCTCATACCCCCAGGGCAACGCTGACCGGATCTGGGAACACTTCCCTTGGCAGGTTTCATTAGCCTGCCTGCCTGTCTCACATGGGCATTTGAGTTTGCCTCTCCGGGTCTAATCCAATCTGCTCCCCTGAACCCCAGCCCCCTTCACAGCATCCCTGAACAGTCTCTAGCTAGTGTCGGTTTGAACGCTTCGGCTAACAGGGGGGTTACTACATCTTTGAGGCAGTTGGTCTGAGCTGTTAGAAAAGGGCTCCTAATACAAGCCGTCTTCCCCTTTCTGTAACAAAGAAAGACGCACAGGAAAGAAGTGGGTTTGGGAGTCCAGCGGATCTGGATCTGAGCACCTCTCTAGCATTTAACCAGCTGTGTGATCTAAGGCAAATGATGGCCTTTCTGCACTTCAGTTTCCTTAGCTGCACCTCCCCTGCGGGGCTGTGTGAGGCTTAAAGTAGCGCAAGTTTATAAAGCGCCTAAAACAGGGTCTGGTACACGGCACACACTCCCCAAGTGGCCTTTACCATCCCATGTAACCTCCAGCCGTTGGTCCACCTCTTCCCCAGTGAGCACAGGAGTGGAAGCGTATTCAGAGGGGGCTGAGCAGTGGTCTGCACCAGCTGAAAGGCAGAGCAGAGGTGAGACTTGCCCCAGTGGGCACACACTTGCCAGCCAGTCCCCAGGAGCTGCAGATCTCTTATCTGCTTCCTGGACAGCTTGGCCCACCAGGTGCTCACCGGGCTGGAGGCTAGTAGGTCAGGCTTCAGGAGGGAGCCCCACGACACCGTCCTCCCCCTACAGCCTGCAGCCTCCCCAGGATGAGATCTCTAATCCTGGGAACGGAATTGGAGTGAATGAAGTCGGGGGAGGGGAAAGCAGGGAATAGTAACCACCATCATCCAAGCTGGCCACCTGGCTGTGTGCCTGGCAGTATGCCGGGCACTTTACCTGGGTCTTTGATATAATTCTCAAAACCACCCTAGGACATAGACACTCTTGTCCCTGTTTTACAGACATGTTAGTTGAGACTCAGGGAGGTTAAGAAACTTGCCCAAGGCCAGCATTGAAACATCTGTCTGGTCCCTGAGCCTGAGCTCATGATCACTGCACTCTAAGGCCTCCCGAAACACGGGGTGCCTAGTCATTGGGGTGGGGGAGGGGAGAGAATGTTTAACTAAAAGTGCTTCTGAGTTTGCCTCTGAGCCTCTGTCCGTGAACTAGTGTGTATGCATCACCCCACGAGGCACTTTGTGGGGGCGCGTGTGCCTGAGGGTCACGTGTGTAAGAGAGAGTGTGCCCGCGTGTGTCCACGCGGGGCTTCCCCGGGTGGGTCCGTGGGTCCCGGTGTCGCGTGGCGTCCGAACCGTGGCTGGGTGCGCGGCGGCTGAGTCCACGTGCAGACGTGGGGCGCGCGCCGCCCCCGAAGGTGCGGGCGGGCGAGGGCGAGCGTGTGCACGGGCGGCGGGCGGCGGTGTCCGCGGGTCGGTGTCCGCGGTGCGGGCTCCGTGTCCCCCCTACCCGCCTTGGTGCTGATTGGCTCGGCGCCGTGACGGGCCGGCCCCCGCCCGGGGCGGCGGCGGCGGCGGCGGGCGCGTGTGCCCGCGTGTGCGCTGCGAGTCGGCTTGTGCGCCGGTGTGTGCGCCTGGCAGCCGGGTGTGCGGGTGAGCAGGGAGCGCGCCGACGCGCGGGCCGCCGCGGCCGAGCCCAGGGTGCGCGGCGTCCCCGCCAGCCCGGCCCGGCCATGGCCCCCGCTCGGGGCCGCCTGCCCGCGGCGCTCTGGGTCGTCACGGCCGCGGCGGCGGCTGCCACCTGCGTGTCCGCGGCGCGCGGCGAAGGTGAGCAGCGGCGGGGCGGGGAGTGGGGGCGAGAGGCCTGGGGGCGCGGCGCGCGCAGCCAGAGCGAGGCTCAACTTCCTTTCCCTCGACCCCGAATGCCAAAGGAGCCGGAATCTCTGGGTCTGGGGGGGGCAGGCGTGGCACCGCGGGAGAGACCTGGGGTCAGGGGATAGAGCGATGGCGATGGGGACAGGATTGAGGGAGAGGGACCGGAGGGCTTGAGGATGAGGGACAGAGACACGGGGGCAGGGACAGGAGGACAAGGACTGAGGGATTCGGAGCCGGGGACAGGGAACTGAGGCTCAGACACTGGGGATGAGGAGACAGGACGGGGGGACAGAAGACAGAAGAAGAGGTATAGGGCAGAGAGGAGACAGGGCAGGGGACAGGGGTGGGGACAGAGGACAGAGAGCAGAGTGACAGAGGGACACAAGGACACAGGATGAGGTTCAGAGAGCTGAAGGAAAAGGGGTTGGGGATGGCGTTGAGAGATGGGGACCAGGAACTGAGAAACGAGGACCAGAGAACAGGACTGGGTTTGGGGGAAGATGGGAATGAGGGGCAGCGAATGAGGGTCTTGGAAGTGGGCCGGGCTGGAGGGTTGGAGGACTGGGGGAGAAGGAGGGACAGCAGCCAGGGAGTGACAGCCGGAGGGGAGGCAGCTTTGGTGGGCACTGGGGAGAAGGAGCCAGTGAGGAGGGGGCTGAGGGGGCTGCAGACGGACTGAGGCAGGAAAGGCCCTGGAGAGCCGGGTCTTGTCTGGAGTCAAGGCTGGGGCAGTCCGGTCACTCAGGGGATGCAGGATGGGTGTGAGGGCTGAGCAGTCGGAACCAAAAGAGTCTGGGTCTCCACACACCTACGTGCAAGCGTGCACGCACGCGCACACACACATACACACGTACATCTTAGCCCCACTGGCCATACACACATACATCTTAGCCCCACTGGCCACTCCAGGTCCAGCTCGGGATGCCACCCTGGGCTCTGCTCCTCACCCCAGCCCCTGCCCTGGACCTCCTCTGCTTTTGCAGCTCTGCCAGCGGGAGGCTAGACCTGGTGCTCTGTGCAGGATCCTGGGACTGACATCCTGGGTCCAGAGCTGTGTTCTCACCCTGGCCGGATGAACTTCCAGATTCCAGGAAGCTCCAGAGCCAGTGTTCCTCATCCATGCTCAGATATATGCTCAGATATACCACAGATCCACCCCCTCACACATGAGCGGCTCACAGAGATGCAGTCGTACCCACAACCAAACATGCACAAACAAACACATGTTAGGATTCACACACATAGACCCAGGCCTGTAGAGACTCATGTGCATGGACAGCCCCCTCCCCATGCCATAGTCAGATGCATGGAAATGCGGCCAGTACACATGTGCACACATATACATGTAAAGATTCATGCATATGAAAATATGCACATCCATGGGCAGACACCACACATATAAAAAGACCCTCAAACTCGCATTCATGTCCACAGAAATGCATGTGCACAGAATAAACACACACAGACATAGATAAACTCATAATCTCCAATGAAACAGGGGCCACGCAGGGGGCAGGGACCATAGCAAGGGAGCTGAGGGGAAGAGTGCACAAGGGGCCTGGGAGCTCTTGGAGCTGTGGCCTGAGGACACAGTTTTCCCAGGGTTGGGTGGGGAGAAGGGGACCGTTTCTTCGCCCAGCAGGATTCTGAAGGGCCCACATCAAGGCTCTGGGCATTGGGTGGTGCATCCCCAGCTCCTTGCTTCAACTCCCTTCTCCGGCGAGGAGCCAGCACCCTCCAGAATCCCAGGCTGGCAAACCCCAGAGCCCCTGGGGAGGGGACTTTGACCAGGCTCCCGAGCAGAGGACGGACCATTAGCCTGGGAGAGAGGATGTGTCCAGGGAGGGGCGACAGTTGGGGAAGAGGCAAGGTCTCAAAGAGAGGAAGGGGGGACGTCTGTCAAGGGTGAGAAGGAGGGAGACGTTGTCCAAGGGCCAGGCCATACCTATCTGATCAACACAGCAGGGTACCCATGGCTGGACGTGGGTTACCCACGCAGGTCTGACAGTCCTGGGTGGAGACCTGGGGCATGGGTTCCATGTAGAACAGCCAGGAGTCCCTGTGCTGGTGCAGAGCCAGGATCGGCCAGGGAGACTGTTGGAACTCAGGGAGGGGGCTCTTTTCCCAGCTGGGGTCCTGCAAAGGTGACAGTGCTCCAGGCTGCCCAAGTGCCCCTATGCCAGGTCCCTCACAGTGCTGGGGACAGTCCTACACCTGCAGAGATGCCACTGAGCCCCACCAGCCTCGAAGCCTTATCACTCTGTGGTGTGGATTATCCGCCACTTTGGGGTGATCTCCGAGGCATTCACATCTTGGCTGACATCCCCTGGCCACCCCGAACTCTCCAGCCTCACCATCATGCGCTGCGTCCTCAGGGAATGTAAATCAATTTAGGTATTAGTCTCAGCGAAATGGAATGGGGGAAGGTGACAGTGCTGGAGAAAAAAAGAAATCGCATAATGCCTTCCACAGTCGAACAGGAGAGGCTTAGGAATTATCTGTGCTTCTCAAAGCAGGAGAGGGACCCGTTTGATCCCCCAGAACAGCCTGGCAATTAGGCCCAGGAAGGATGCCTACAGACATCCTGCTCATGAGGAAACCAAGGCACAGAGGGGTTAAGTGGTTGCTTCACTGAAGGCCCTAAGAGACCATGCGTCCAATCCTCCCACTTACAAGTGGGGAGACAGGCCCAGAGAGGGTCATTGACTTCACAGATGTCACACAGACCTGCAGTCCAGCAGTGCAAGAGGCAGGAGAGAGCCCAGCCCAGGTGAGCAGAAGGGTTGGAATCTCCAAGGGGATTTGGGCCCAGGCTGGAGGGGCTTAACGCTGGAATTCTCTCCAGCCCTGATGAGCCCTCCTGTGGGCCTGGAGCTTCCCACGAGAGACACTCTGTGTTCCCCCCACAGAAGGGGACATGAGGTAGGGAAGAAGGGGACAGAGGGGGAGGAGGGGAGGGGATGGACAGAGAAGGGTCTGGAGGGAATTGGAGCAAGCAGCCCTGGAATCCTATAACTCTTCCTGAATCCAATAGAATCGACTTTTGACTTATTTTTGGATTATCTGAGCCCCCTGGCTGACTGATCAAGAAGCAGCTGCAGGTGTGGTTGGGGATTTCCAGAGGGGAGGGAAGGGTCTAGAAAGTGGGGTCTGCAGGCAGTTGCCTCTAGTGTCAGGGTGTTCGTGGGGAGAAGTCCCCGTGGGGGACATTCATTGCCCCTGGGTAGGGGCAGGTCTGAGCTGTAGCCGGGTGATGCTGGCGAAGGGCTGAGACCCCATCTGGGATGTGGGTTGGGGCGGGGGAGCCCACACGTCCCCTTTCCCCACCCTCTCCCCAAACTGGGCCCTGCTGGTCTGGGGGAAACTGCAGTGCGGCCCCCTCCCCCTCCCCCCAGCCAGCAGGAGGAGAGAGCTGCCTGACCCAGTTTTCTCTACATTGCCTGAGAGGGAGGGAGGGAGGGAGGGAACGCTTCTCTGCCTGTGCCCCTGGCATGGGGCCGGCTGGGCTGGGAGAAGGGAGGTCCTTCTGCGGACATTGGCTCCATCCCCTGATCCCACCTGGCCCCTGGGGACCCCGGGGAGGACCTCAGAGGCCCCTTCCTGGTTCGGCAGGTCCTCTCTCCAGCCAGCCTCTGGGGCCCCTGAGAATGGGTGGGGAGGGTGAGAGGAGGAAGAAGAAGAAAATCAGCGAATAAGAGCATCCTCACTCCAACATTTCCTGAGGACACTTGTCTCTATCTTTGAGGGGCAGGCGCAGAGCTATGCAAATCTCAGGCAGAAGGACACCCAGCCTCCCTTCGGGAAAGTTCCAGGAGGGCCCCGTTTGAACCCTCTGTGACCTGCCGGAGTCCGCAGATTGGGTTGTTTGGAAGCCCCCGGTTGCTGGCTGGGAGAGGGGGTACATAGAAGAGAAAGTGAAATGAAAGCTGTGGGCCTTGGAGCCCAGAGCCCTTTCATCGGCTAGATCAAAGGAAGCAGGGGCCCAGAGAGGTGAAGGGACTTACCCAAGGACACACAGCAGTTAGAGACAGTGCTGAGATTCAAGCCCTGCTCTTCACAGTTTAGTGCATCTTTATCACCTTAAAGTGAGTGGGTGGCTCCTAGGTCCCAAGAGAGAGGCAGGAGGGCCAGGACTTAGGGAATAAGAACCAGCTTTGGTAAGGCATTGACTCCAGGCTTTACAGTTTACCCTCGCCCACACTTACGTATTATTATCCCCATTTTACAGACGAGGAAATTGAGGTTGGGTGAAGTGCAGGTCACCTGCTACCAAGTAGCTGTATTGAGATATGAGCCCAGGGATGTCTGATTCCGAAGGCAGGCTCTTTTCTCCACCCTGCTGTTGGTACTTTGCAGGGTCCCCTTTGAGGGTCTGGCTTAGAGTAAACTTACCTTTCAGGCCAGCGCTCCTTCCCACCGCAGTGACAGCCCAGAGGTTCTGCTCCTTGGGCTCAAGCTACCAGGGCTGGTGGCCTTGTCTGTGGTGCTCTGGATGCCAGCCCTGCAGCTACACCTGTGGGGCTCCAGGCACGTTCCTGATCTTCACTGAGGCTCAGTGTTTTCATCTGGAAAATGGAGATAAGAATGAACACCTTTCAGCCTTGTTGTGCAGGCCACAGATGAGGCATCTCAAGCTCCCCTAGCAGAGCCCAGCACATAGCAGGTGCTCCCTACGAAGCAGCTCTTCCTCCTCCAAAACCCTCCACATCCCATGTGCACAGAGGACCTGTTGGTGCGAGGCACCCACTGGGGGACACTGGTGATGGGAAAGCTGGGGCCAGTCCTCTGGGGGGAGGTTTGACCTAACAGCGCGAACGTCGGTGGGTACTTTTGAATGCCATCATGTCCCATGAGTGGCCCAGGGTCGGGTCATTCTTCACAAGCCCCTGTAAAGCAGGCATCACTGTCACCCCACTTTAGGGGAGGAAATGGGTGCTCGGGGAAGGGAGGAAACTTGCTCAGGGACACACAGCTTCTAACTGACAGAGCTGGGATTCTGACCCAGGACCCTTGGACTGCTGAGCCCAGCTCCTAGCCACCCCACTGCACCACCAACCAGGGTAGCCCGGCACTCGGTGCAGCTTGTATTCTGGGAGGTGAGAAGATTATGTTTTGGCTGTGATGGTGGAAGAAGGCTTCAAGGAAGAGAAAGAACTTGAACTGAGCCTTGAAGGATGGGGAAGTGAGAAAGGACCCAGAGACTGGAGCTGGCGTGTTTGGGCTGAGAGCAGACCAGTGTGGCCGGGCTGGGCTGGTCCTATGGGACTGGGGAAGGGGGGCCCAGGGGTCTGATGTGCTCTTGTTTCCTGTTCTACAGTGAATTTGCTGGACACGTCGACCATCCATGGGGACTGGGGCTGGCTCACGTATCCCGCTCACGGGGTAAGTGATGGGTAGTGGGGCCAGTGTTGTCCCTATGTGAGCAGGGAGAGGCTGTGACTCACAGTCTTATCATCAGACAGATCAAAAGGAAGCAGAGGCCCAGAGAGGTGAAGGGACTTACCCAAGGACACACAGCAGTCAGAGACAGAGCTCCTGATTTCTTAAATTTAGTGCATGCAGACCTTTGGGATTCCAGAACCAACCCTAGTGCCGCCTCCCGATTCTCCAAGTCTGAGGCTTGGACGTGGGATGCTTACGTCTGTGTCCCAGGCCCATCTGGCCTCCGTGGTCTTGGCACTGAGCCTGGCACACGGTGCGCCCTCATTAAATGTATTATCATTATCATTGTTATTAGTGTGTAGTATGGTTACATCTCAATAAATTTCCTCCTGCAAACGTGCTCAGAAACGCACACACATAAGCACGCACGTCCCCACCATAGACATAAACGCATCGTACACCCAAGATTTCTTTCATGAACACTTTGGCAGCCCCCATGCCTCTGGAGACAGAGGGATAATAATATATTGATGATGATGATGATGATGATACTGAGCTGGTATTTGAATATTTCTTTACTTTGGGGTAAGATTGTCATCTGGGCTCTCTGTGGCCTGTGACCGGGGTTGGACGAGTTGGACGAGCCCAACTCCTCTCCCTCTGGGGGTCTCGTCCCCAGGTATCAGTAAGCTGAGTCTGCTGTCATCAGCCCCGGTGCACCAGGCTTCAGGGAGCTGGAGGGGCAGGCCAGGGGCCCCGAGAGCCCGGAGGACCCCCTTCTCTGCCTGAGGACAAAGGCTGGGTCCTGGGATGTCCCTTTACCCCCCAGGGCCTCAGTCTCTCCCGGTGAAGCGCTCTTTTGTGTGTCCCACGTGGCTGTCTCCCGGGGTGAGCGTGGGTGTGAAAGGGCTTTGGCACGGTGAACCGGCTCTGCAAGTGGCAGGGGCTGACCCGTGAGCAGGTGACTGCCTGGCTGTTGGCTGGGTCAGCATCTCCCCTGAGACCCAGCAGCTAGGAAGGAATGGGCCTGGCTCCCCGGGTTGGCTCTGGGTGTCTCTGTCCCTCTGTCCCACTCAGAGTTTAGGACTTGGTTTTTAGGGTAGCAAGAAGTTGGAAGGGTTTTAAGCGGGGGGTGAGGAATATGGCCAGACTTGGGTTTTGGTCAATCATGTTGGGGATCTAAGGTTCTTTTGTTTACTGGGTGCTGTAAAGAGTGGCTCAGGGAATTCCCTGGCTGTCCAGTGGTTAGGACTCCACACTTTCACTGCTGAGGGCACAGGTTCAATACCTGGTCGGGGAACGAAGATCCCACAAGCTGTGTGGCACAGCCAAAAAAAAAAAAAAGAGTGTCTCAGAGTTACCTCATTTCGTTTAGGAGTTAGAACAAATAACTTATATTCACATAGCTCTTAACAATTCATGGACATTATCTCATTTCATCCCCACTACCAATCCTGCAAGTGGGTGCAGCCACCCCATTTCACAGATGAGGAAGCTGAGGCTCAGAGCAATGAGAAAAAACTTGCCACTGTCAGACAGGTTCCAAGTGATGGACACAAACTCAGATCTCTCTGGGCCTGGAGTCCGTGTTGAGTCCCTTGTGCCACCTTGTGAAGGGGTGGGAACCAATGCTGCATTATCTACTGAGCCAGGGACCACCTCCCATCATTATGGGGCCTGGAGATTGGGCTTGCCCAGAGAGGAAAGACGGTTTCCAAACTCTAGATCTTGAACCTGTACCAGGCTGGCAGGTGAAACACACAGATGCCCACATCCAGTGGGTCTGGGGAGGGGCCTGGGAATCCTTTGTTTAATAAGTGTCAGCTGGGTGGAGAGTCTTTTAAGCACCCTGGGTACCGGGGTCATCCAGGGCTGTCTCCAGCATCACAAAGTTATCAGATTGTCTGCCATGCCACACGGCCTAAAGCCAGCGGTGCCGGGTCTGAACGAGCTGGTGCTCTGCCACCTCTCATCAGTGTGACTTAGGCCAGTCGCTTTACCTCGCCTCCACCTCCTCGTTTATGACACAGGGATGATCACAGAACCTGCTCCACGCAGTTTTCATACGTGAGATGATGCAGGCAAAGGACAATCGTACTGGCGAGAAACCAGACGCTCTGAGAGGTTAAGCATCTCTGCTAAGGTCAGGAGAGTCTAGCCCCAGAGCTCATGCTTTTAACCAGGCTGCGCCCCTCTCTTTGGACCCCTCCTTCCACATACTGGGTGGTGCTCCACCTTACCTGGTGAATTAACAGCCATTCGTGGACTTTCCTTTTTATTGTCTCGCTTGATGAAGTAGATGAAAGGGGCAGGCATTAGCTACCCCCTTTGACCCATGAGAAGCCCAAAGCTCAGAGAGGGAATGTGATATACCCAGGGAGGCACAGCTGGTTTGCTGCACTCTGTTCCGGGAAGGGGACAGAGTTCCAGAGCGGTGGTGGGGGTCGGAGGAGGAGTGTGCCAGCTGGTAGAGAGGTGGCTGGGGTGGGAGTGCCCCAGGTGGAGAACAGGGCTGATTCCGCCCTTTCCCACCCTCCAGGAATTTATGCCCCTCTGGGTGTCTGCAGCAGCCCCTGGGCTAAGCCAGGCCATTGGCACTGGTGGAGCGGCTGGAGCAGACTCAGATGGAGCTGATTAATTTATCCAGGTCCCTGGCAGGAAACAGACAGCGAGCAGCTGGCTGGCTCTTTGGTGCTCCATTAATTGTGACAATGACTTTAACCCCAGATGTGACTCAGTGCTGCCCAGAGCCCCAGCTGCAGAGCAGGGTGCAACGTGGGGTTCTTCCTTGGGGTGGGGGGTGCAGGAGGCACGCAGCCTTTCAGGGGAGGCTGGCACGCCCTGGACTGTTTGGCCAGTGGTCCCTAGAGGCAGGCACAGGTGGGCTGGGAAAAGGCTGCCAGTTCAGCATCATACCAGTCCTGTTCCTCGGGTGCCTTCTGTGCCAGGCCCAAGCTAAGCACTTTGTAGGCATCTCCTTTCATCCTCTCAAGCCTCACTGAAGTGGGGCCTTTCTGAGCCCTTCTTACAGATAAGGGCACTGAGGACTGGCACATATAACTGGCCAAGACGAAGTCAGACCGAGGGGCTTTCGTCAGGCAGGAAAGACTTGAGATGCCCACAGTCCCCACTCTAGAGCTTGTGGGACAGCTCAGGACCCCGCAGATTCTCAGAGCCCCGTGAGGCGTGGTCTTTACCTCCTTCCTCCCCTCCCCCACCCCCCTGCTTAAGCAGTAGGATCTCTAGTTCAAGGACAATACACATAGAGGCCCAAGAGAGAAGATCAAGGCACTACATCTCTGGTGGAGCCAGGACAGGGACCCAGAGCCTGGCCCCTCCCTCAGCCCTTGGCCACCAGCCCCTCCTCAGAACCCTCCGGAGTCCACTGAACTCAGCCCAACAGTGACTGCTCCTGGCTGATCAGCATTCTGCAGCTGAGGAAGCTGCGGCCCAGAGAGGAGCAGCAATTTGCCCAAGGTCACACAGCCATTTAGAGACTGACCCAGGCCCAGAACCCAGGCCTCTCGACTTTCGGATCATTTCACAACACTGTGTCTTCAGTATGACTCTTCTGTGTCCAAACTGGGCTTGCTGAACATTGCTTACGCTTCCCAGCTTCTGCTGGGGCTCGTCCTTCCCATCCCTGAAAGAGGGTCCTGCTTCAGCCTACAGGAAGTTTCGCCATACCCTACATGCCCACTCCCTTTGGTGTGTCACCCTCCACGCCTTTTCTGTGAGGATGTGAGGTGCTTGGGGGCAGGGAGTATTTCTGTCCTTTTTTTAAAAAAATTGTGGTAAAATTCACTTAACATAAAATTTACCATCTTAACCATTTTTAAGCCTACACTTCAGTGGCATTAAGTACATTCACGTTGTTATATGACCATCACCACCATCCATCCCTAGAACTCTTTCATCTTCCCAGACTGAAACTCTGTATCCATTAAACTGTAACTCCCATGCCCCCACCTTCCCCTGGCCCCTGGCAAGTACCACTCTACTTTCTGTCTCTAGGAATCTGACCTAAGTACCTCAAATAAG
Source organism: Physeter macrocephalus (assembly GCF_002837175.3). Taxonomy (NCBI): domain Eukaryota; kingdom Metazoa; phylum Chordata; class Mammalia; order Artiodactyla; family Physeteridae; genus Physeter; species Physeter macrocephalus. The sequence goes on along the minus strand of NW_021145784.1, from coordinate 12,518 downwards.
TGGAAGCATACAGGATTTGTCCTTTTGTGTCTGGTTTATTTCACTTTGCTTAATGTCCTCAGCATTCCTCCATGTCGGTCGTTGCAAGTGTCAGAATGTCATTCATTTTTAAGACTGAATAATATCCCATTGTATGGATAAACACATTTTGTTTATCAGTTCATCCACTGATGGACATTCGTGTTTCCACCTTCGGGCTGCTATGAACGTGGGTGTGCAAATCTCTGTGTCCCTATAAATAAATAAATAAATATATTTTTTAACATTTTTATTTATTTTTTTGGTCTTAGTTGCGGCACGAGGGCTCTTCGTTGCAGCGCGCAGGCTTCTCTCTAGTTGTGGCATGCGGGTTTTCTCTCTCTAGTTGTGGCGCATGGGTTCCAGAGTGCGTGGGCTCTGTAGTTGCAGTGCGCGGGCTGTCGCTGAGGCACGCGGGCTCAGTAGTTGTGGCCCATGGGCTTAGTTGCCCCGCGGCATGTGGGATCTTAGTTCCCTGACCAGGGATCGAACCCACGTCCACTGCATTGGAAGGCAGATTCTTTTACCACTGGACCACCAAGGAAGTCCCCCCTGCTTTTGTTTCTTTTGGGTGTACACCCAGAAGAGGAATTTATGGTAGTAATTCTATGTTTAATTTTTTGAGGAACTGCCATAGTGTTTTCCACAACGACTGCACCCGTTTACATTCCCACCAGCGATGCACAGGGTTCCTCACCAACACTTGTTATTTTCTGTTGTTTTGATAATAGCTAATGAGTGTGAAGTGGTATCTCTTCGTGGTTTTGATTTGAATTTCCCTAACGCTTAGTGATGTCGAGCATCTTTCCGTGTGCTATTTAGCCATCTGCGTATCTCCTGTAGATAAATGTCTATTCAAGTCCTTTGCCCATTTTTTAACAGGTCTGTTTGGTTCTTTGTTGTTCAATTGTAAGAATTCCTTCCATATTCTGGATATTAATCCCATATAAGATATGTGATTTGCAGATATTTTCTTCCATCCTGCGGGTTGCTTTTTCACTCTGTTGATAGAGTCAGTGATGGTCACTGGTTTATTCCTGAATCAGTGATTCCTGGCCAGCACCTGGCCCAGGAGCAATCATACTCAACTTTCCCACATCCTGGTACCCGCCTTGCATGGGATCCAGGCCAGCCCGTGAGCCCCCAGCCTTAGGTTGGGAGCAGAGGGAACATCACACACAGCAAAAGGCAGAGAGAGTCCATCCATCAGACAGTCACTCAACAAGCACCAAGGCAGCGGTTGCATCTGAAGGATGTGGGGCGGGGGGTGCAACACAGTCAGGTTCATGCATTAGAAAGGTCCTTCTGGCAGCTGATATGGAAACTGGACCAGTGGGCTCACTGATTTCCCCAAGCAAGTCACCCCACTCTGGGAGTGACGGAGTAGCCGTGTAGAAATGAGGTCAGAGCTTTGTAGCTTTGGCATCAGTTCCGGTCCCAGCTCCATCACTCACTAGCTATGTGACCCCAGACGCATGGCTCTATGTCTGAGCCCCTCTGTTCCTCATCTGTGAAAAGGGAGCAAATAACACTTCCCCAGGAGGATGTGACACTCTATGAGATCACTTCTGTAGGGTGCATGGCATCTGGTTGACAGTCCACTGGAAGGTCAGCTCCTCGAGGCTGGAGAACATTCCGTCTTCTTCCCCAGGAAGCCACCAGCACAGTGCAAGTGGCTTGTGGTGGGAGGGGGCCAGGTGCCGCTTCTCATTTCAGCTGGCTGTGCTCTCTCTGCCCGCAGTGGGACTCCATCAACGAGGTGGACGAGTCCTTCCGGCCCATCCACACGTACCAGGTGTGCAACGTCATGAGCCCCAACCAGAACAACTGGCTGCGCACCAGCTGGGTGCCCCGCGACGGCGCCCGGCGCGTCTACGCCGAGATCAAGTTCACCCTGCGGGACTGCAACAGCATGCCCGGCGTGCTGGGCACCTGCAAGGAGACCTTCAACCTCTACTACCTGGAGTCAGACCGTGACCTGGGCGCCAGCACACAGGAGAGCCAGTTCCTCAAAATCGATACCATCGCGGCCGACGAGAGCTTCACCGGGGCCGACCTGGGTGTGCGGCGCCTCAAGCTCAACACGGAGGTGCGAGGTGTGGGCCCCCTCAGCAAGCGCGGCTTCTACCTGGCCTTCCAGGACATCGGTGCCTGCCTTGCCATCCTGTCTCTCCGCATCTACTACAAGAAGTGCCCCACCATGGTGCGCAACCTGGCCGCCTTCTCGGAGGCGGTGACGGGGGCCGACTCATCCTCGCTGGTGGAGGTGCGGGGCCAGTGCGTGCGGCACTCCGAGGAGCGGGACACACCCAAAATGTACTGCAGCGCCGAGGGCGAGTGGCTGGTGCCCATTGGCAAGTGCGTGTGCAGCGCGGGCTACGAGGAGCGGCGGGACGCCTGTGTGGGTGAGCGCGCCTCTGTGCGGGTGGGCCGGCCGCTGGGCTCGGCCTGGGCAGGGATGCTGGGGGCCGGGGAGCAGGCTTGGCACAGTCAGCAAGCTCCTGGGCGGTGCACACGGCACCTGGGAAGATGCGTGAACCTGCAGTGTTCCTGTGTCACCGGGCCACCCACGTGTGTGTTGTGTGTGTGTTGTGGGGAGGGAGACACACCACAACCAGGTGGAGCCTCCGTGGGCATCGTGATGTACCCAGAGAGGTACCTCTCTGGGCCCCAGTGTGATTGGGAATGCTACTGGTGCATACCTGTGCTAGGGAACAGTGATGTGACCTGACATGTCCAGCATTATGCTAAGCACTTTGCGCGTCTATTAACTCATTTAATCCCCACAACCATCCAGCGAAACAGGAACTGCTGTTATCCTGGCTTTAAACATGAGGGCACTGAAACACAGAGAGGCAAAGCAACTTGCCCAAGGTGACACAGCTAGGAAGTGGCAGAGCTATGATTGGAACCCAGAAGTCTGGCTCCGGAGTCTGGGCTCAGAACCACTAAACTTCTAACCTGTTGGGCAGGAGGAGGTGTGGATTGGAATCAGGGCTCAGGGCGAATGTGTGGCGTACTGGGCCATTGTGAGGCTATGCGGGCAGGGGCACCCCGGGAGGACGGTCTGGGGTGGGTATGTCACAGCCTGCCTGTGTTCAGGGGGAACTTATCTAGGGATGTGGGGGAAGGGACGGCCAGGAGCACTTGGGTCGTGAAATAGCACCTGTTCCCACGGTGTACTGCTGGGGTTCCCATGTCACAGACCAGGAGCCGGATCCAGAGCCCAGGCTGTGTCCACGTGTGTGTGGTCAGCAGACCCCTAGGTGGGGACAGTGCAGCCAGGCATCCTGACAGCCCAGGAACACTGGGAGGGCTGGTGTGCACAGACAGCTGGTGCCCCAGCTATGAGTGGTCTCCACCTGGTTGCCCTTCCTTGATCTCCCCAGGGACTAGACACATGGCAGCTCAGCCACTCAGAGCTCAGTGAAGCCTGCTTCTGGGACCATTGGTTCTCCTGAGGGAGGAGATGTTCCTGGGCAGGGATCAGAGACACTAGGGCCTGTCCCCAGACAGCCTCAGTGAAAACTGGGACGGGGCCCTGAAAGACACTAGAAATGTCCTCTGAGCCCTTTGCTGGTACTACACAGGCCCTGAGACCACAGTTAGAGGGAGCTTCAGGCCTCTCAGCACCATATCCCTATGCCCTAGCCGGCAGGAAGGCCCCTTGGTGCTCGCAGGACTGAGCAGGACACAGGCTGACAGTTTTAGGTGATGTGCAAAGCAGCTTCAGAGTCCAGCCTGGTCCAGCTTAGGAGTTATCTTGCCCCGAGATCTCCAGGACTAGATTCTTCTGTCCAGCCACCAGGCCCTTTCTGGCCCCTCTCTGGGGCTCTCTGATTTCCTTCCTGCCAACTGCCACGAGTCTTCACTCTCCTGGACCCTAAACCCCAAAGCACCTTCTGTGACATTTGCCTGTCTCTGGATTTGTTCTACCCTCTGTGGCCTAGTTTTCCAGGCTCTCCAGGCCTCCAGCCTCTCCTGGTTCCTTCACAGACATCCCTGTACTTCTCACCTTCCCTCTGGGTAGTAACAATAACAACAAACGTCCCTGTTGCCTATACAGCTTGCAAGGGGATTCCTAGCACATCCATTCATTGGCTCGTTGTAGCAAGGCAGGTATTACAATTCCATTTTACAGATGGGGAAACTGAGGCTCAAGAGGTAGTGTCCTGCTTAGGTTCAGAGCTGGTGAGAGGTGGAGCTGGGCTCTGAGTCAGGTCTGTCTTACTCTGAGCCATGTGTGTAGGCTTTTCACCTATCCCTGGCCTATCCTGACTGCATTCCCCGCTAGAGCCAGCTCCCAACATCCCCTTATTCGGATGGGGATATAAAGTCCCTTCGTGACAAGTTTTTGAGTGTTTGCCATGTGCCAGGCACTTTAATGAGCACTTAGTACACATTATGTCAGTTACACGTTCTCTTGAGCATCTACTGTGTCCCAGGCATCAAGGATAGAGACACAGGGCATCCCTGCCTTTGGGGAGTTCACAGTTTCTCATCCTTACAATAGTCCTCTAAGCTAGGTATTATATCCCCATCTTACAGATATGAAAAACTGAGTCCCCTCAACTTAAGTGGCAGAGTAGGGATCTGATCCTCTGATGTTGTCTCACTCCAGAGCCCTGAACTGCTTCCTCTGCCCACAAAGCTCTCTGCGAAGCCCCCTGGGGTAACGTTAAAAAGGTTAGGAACCAGGACAGTATAAGCTGTAACAGTCGGGCGGGCTAGCCAGTAGATACCTGCTCAAGGTCAGCTGCCCCCAGCCCTGGATCGAGCCAGTGAGCACAGCAGGCCACTTGTTTGTACAGAGTGCATCCTTGCCCTTAGGAGGGAGACTGGTCCTGACTTCGGGGTTGGGGTCTCACTCAGAGGTACAGCTCCAGCCTCCTTTTTTGATAGAGATAGGAAGTGAAGCCCAAAGAGGGAATGCGTCTTGCCCGAGGACCCACAGCATGTCAAGGGCAGGACTCTTGGTGGAAACCCCACGGCCTGAGCAGGGGGACCTCCTCAGAGCTGGGAGAAGCCAAGGCCACTCCCATTGCCTGACGCTGCTGGCACGTTAATAAAAAATAATGAAGAAATGCCAAAGCAGGGTTAGGGAATTGCAGCATATTTTGAATTTTACATTTAAATCACAATGCAGTGTAATTATGCCAGTTGCAAGATAATTACAGGTTTTATAAAAAATATTAATTCATAGTGCACTGCAGGCAGTGACGTTTGGGGGCGGAATGCCGGTTTTAAATCGCACGAGGAGACACTTTTCTTAACCCTGTCGGTGAGCTTCTGTGATTGTCTGTTAACCTCCTTCCAAGAAACAGCACAGGTGCAAAACTGAGGCCCTCCCCGAACGGGAGGCCTGGGCCAGCGGCCCTGCAGTGTCGCCCATCCCCACCCCTCCCTAGAGGGTAGCCCGAGAGTGGGAGAGGATGGGGGACAAGGAGGAGCCGGACACAGACTGGGGGTGCCTTTGCTGGGCTACCTGAGATGGCCTCTCAAAGCTGGAGCCCCCTGCCCAGCCTGAGCGGGGCCTCCTGAGACCCGAGGGGCCCTGGCCTTCTCCACCGGGCAGTTCTGTCTGAGCAAACAGGGCTGGGAGAGGGGGTCCCGGCTTCCCCCACCCGAGTGCCCCCCCACCTTCCTTCTGGGGATAGGAGAAGGGACCCAGAGCTTGAGGGCTGCAGCAGCGGCCAGGCCCATGGCGAGAGCCACCCTCCCAGCTGCCAGGTTCCCATCTCGCTAGTCTCACCCTCAAGGCTCCCCTCAGAAGCGGCTGGGCAGCAGTTGCTTTTATGGAGAAGACAGTAAAGCCCAGGAGAGGGGACCAGCCCAATCACATGGCTTTTTAGAATCCTGATGGAGACTGCACTCGGGCCTCAGGGACCCACGGAAGAACGTCAGAGCCACGCGGAGCTAGTCCAGTTTACCAGTGGGGAAATGGAGGCCCAGAGAGGCAAAGTGACTGACCCAAGGGCACACAGCTAGGAGTGGTTGATTGAATCCCAAATCTCCCAACCCCCTGACCAGAAAGCTCCCCACACTACCCAGTTCCTGACCCAGTGACCTCCCCCGACACGTGGCTGCCTCCCCCCCCACCCCCTCCAGAGAGAGGAAGGACCTCTCAGAACATCACCCAACAGAGCAGCCCCCAGAGTCTCCTGGCTGCCGTCTTTTCTGTCACCTGGACACAGAATATAAACCACCCTCTGCGGCCCTAATCATCTTTCTATAAATATCAGAGCATCTCATTTCGGAGGGGCAGCATGAACAACGAGCTCTTTTGCCTTCCTGACTGTGTTCAAAATCTGATTTAGAATTAATTTCCTTTGGTCGGCCACCGGCAGACACCTTATTTGTCAAATCTCAAGCTCTTCGTGGGGGAGAGGAGAGAGGTGGCCGGGGTCTCCATCAGCTTGCCGGCCTGACAGGCGGCCTGGGCAAGGTGCCCTCGGCAGGGGCGGGAGCCCCTCCTGGCGCACGGCCGACACCGGGCACCGTAGACTCCGGAAGCGCCCTGGGTCTACGGGCAGGGCCGGGCCCCGGCCCGGAGCCGCTCCATCTGTCTCGGCCATTAATTCCCGGCTCTGCCTCCAGGTCTCCGGGCTCCCCGAGGCCTGGTGATTAGTATTCTTATTCAAGATTATTTTATTTTCATTGAGCGGATTACTCTAGCCTTGACACTTTATAGCCATATGGGTATTAGCCGAGCGTGTGAGAACCACCCACCGGTGAAGTGGCAGGGTGGCGGGGCCGCCTCTAAGCAGAGGCCGGGTGTTGAGAGGCTGGTGGGGGAAAGGCTGGGGTTTGCACCCTGGCTCAGCGAGGACCCTGGGGCGAGGCACTGAAGCTCCCCAGCTTCTGTTTCCTCTCTGCCAGACGGATGTGTTCATGCTGACTGCGTACAGCGGTGATGACGCGTGCCAGGCGCTGTGCTCGTGTGAATTCACGTGTATTCACTCTTGTCATCCTCGACAGCTCTCGGAGGTGGGAACTATTATTGTCCCCATTTTCCAGATGGAGACACAGAGGCCCAGCAACTTGCCTAATGTCACTTAGCCTAGGGGAAGGGGCCGGAAAAGAAAAGGAAACCAGGCAGCCTGCTCCCGGGTTTCTGCTCTTTAACACCTGAGGACCAGCGGAACTCTGAACGGTCAGGGACTCAAAAAACAAAGGCTGTCGTGTTGTGCCACGCATCACACCAAGATGTCACCGCATGTGTCCTGATCTGCCCCTCACTGCTCTGACAGCTCCTCGAAAGCAGCACTAGCTCTTATTTACGTCCGGTCCGTGGCTCAGTACATTTGGGTGAAGGAATAGATAAGGGACAGAATAAGCAAATGGTTGCCGAGATGTTGATCAAGGTGGACCCGATCAGTCCGGTGAGGAAGAGCTCAGTTCAGCCACAGGTTCGATAAATGTTTGCTGGTGAAGTGCAAAGCCCGTTTCCTCTGTCTGCTTCCTGGGCTCAGAAGGAAGCTCTTAGGCTGTGCCCGGGCTTCTGGGAAGAGGAGGGGAGATCACGGGCTGTCAACTAGGACCCTCCCCACAACTCCAAGCCCCCAGCCCCGAGTCAGGCCTGAGCCCTCTTGGGGTCTCCCCAGGGGGCAGGAAAGAGGTCTCAAAACTGAGGCACATTCTCGCTGACTTCCCAACCTATAAGCCCCTTCTGGCTCCACGGCCTCTGAGTCTGGGAAGCGACTTAAGGGTATCATCATTTCTCCTGATTTCAGGTTTTCTCTCAAGTTTGTAGAATTTTACACATGAACCTAATTTTAGCTATTATGATAAAGAGGTACAATCAAATAAATGACATAGCTTTGCAAATGAAGCTTCTCTCAAGCACTGAGTTTTTTAGAACGGGACTCAGCGCAGAGAGATCCCAGTGAGTTTCCTGGTGGTCCCCATTGCAGAGGAGTTCAGTTCCACGGATGGAGCTGGGAGCTGCCTGGCTGGGCAGCATTTGGTCCTCCTGAACCCCTGGGTTGTCTTTCTGCCCAGAGCAGATAATGGCCGGATTAGCTCACTTTGAAAACCCCCACCAGTGTTGACAACTTCTGCCCTGAGCCAGACCCTGGGAACTTTGAGATGAGTAAGGCGGCCCTGCCCTATTCACAAGGATCTACCCACAAGGAGAGAGAGCCAGACACACAGGTGGAAAAGTACAGCCATAATGTTGCAGGTGGTGAGACCGAACAGGGATGCAAAGATGGGGAAGGGAGTGGTTGCTTCTGTGTGTGTGTGTGTGTGTGTGTGTGTGTGTGTGTGTGTGTACATG
>NW_021145784.1:0-3882 GCF_002837175.3 Physeter macrocephalus | reverse complement strand
TGTGTGTGTGTGTGTGTGTGTGTGTGTGTGTGTGTGTGGTGTGTGTGTGTGTACATGCGGAGATGTGGAGCGGTCCAGAAAGGCTTCATCAAAGGCACAGTTAAAATGAATCTTGAAAGAATTCGACAGGGTGACAAAAAGAGAAAAGGCACAGCATGTGCAAAGGCCCCGAGACAGAGAACAACTCCTGAGTGTGGGGAATGGCCAGTCCTTTAGTTCGGCCTGAGGGAGAGGGAGTGGCACTGAAGGAGGCTGCAGGGAGGCTTTGAACACCAGGCTTTATTGTTTAGGCCATGGGGAGCCTGTGAGGGTTTGGCCCAGCAGCAGTGTCGTTTTAGAGAGTCCCTCAACCCACAACATCTGCACTCCCTGCATGACTGACTCGTTCTCAGCCTTCAGGCCACACCTCAAAGACCTTCTCAGGGAAGGTCGCTCCTCCCACCATTTACCCTTTGCCACATCCTCTGCTTTATTTCCTTCTGGAAATGATCACAGCCTCATTTACTGTGTCTCCCCCTGCCGCCTTGAAAAATGCCAGCTTCTTGAGGGCAGACACCATGTGGACCTTGTTCGTGGCTGTGTCTCTGGCACAGAATAGATGCTTACAGATACTGCCTAAAGGAAGAGTCGTCTCGCGGGCAGTGGGGCTGGGGAGGTGGGGCTGGGGGCCAGCTTTGGAGGCTGCTGTGGTCATCAGGGGCAAGCTGTGTGTGTCAGAGGCCAGAGAGAAGGTCAGATACGAGAAACATATCAGGTCAGCCACGGTGAGACTGGGAGGGTCAGGAGCCTGCAATTCCTGGACCATCAGCATTGTTCGGGGCGCTTGTAAAACACAGATTCCCAGGCCCCACCCCTGGCTCTTCTAACTCAGTGGCTGTGATGGGGCCGGGGTCTGTGTTTTTATAGGGATGGTTCCACGCCTGTCCGTGTTTGGGAACCTCTGGTCTCATCACACACGTCTCTTCCAGTCACGTTCCTCCCCCACCCCCATTCCCTCCCTGGCTTTCAGGTCACATCCCTGGGGTTTCGGCCCCCCTCGGATTCTTAGCCTTGACCCCTGCCCGTGAGGCTGGGGTCTCGCTCAAGGACAAGTGCCCTGTGAAGGGCAGAGCCTGGGTGGGAGGGGCCGTTGGAGGCCTGGCGAGGGGGATTCAGAGAGGCTCCTCCCTGTGCTGACTATGGGGCTGGGACTCAGGTGTCAGGGTCCCAGCCTCAGCTCTGCCTCCGACTTGCTGTGCAACCCTGTGTAAGTCAGAGGCCCTCTCTGAGCTTCAGTCCCTCCATCTGCAGATGAGAGTAGCAACGGGTGATGCTGAAGGTCTGCACCTCTGTCCCTCAGGGGATCCCCCAGGAACTCCGGGGCCAGAGGGCTGCCCCTGAGGCCCGTCACGGTGGCCCGGCCGGCTCACCTGAAGCCTCCTTCTCTTCCACAGCCTGTGAGCTGGGCTTCTACAAGTCGGCGCCCGGGGACCAGCTCTGCGCCCGCTGCCCTCCCCACAGCCACTCTGTAGCCCCTGCCGCCCAGGCCTGCCGCTGCGACCTCAGCTACTTCCGTGCAGCCCTGGACCCACCGTCTGCGGCCTGCACCCGTGAGTACCACCGCGTGGCCCCAGAACCCTCGAGACTAGGCTAGGACCCCATGCTCGGCCCCTCAAGCTCCCAGGGAGCCAGGTCTCAGCAGGTGAGGCAGGGACAGGTGGCTCTCATGGGCCACGGGCCAGTCTGGGGATGGGGGGTGATTCTGACCCCTCAAAGTGGCCTTGACCTCTCTGGGCTCCCAGCTTCTTGTCATAGGTCACCTGCCATATCTCCAGGGAAATCTTTGCATACCTCCCTCGGTCCCTCCTCTCTGCTCCAAATGGCAGGACAGAACTGGACTCATGCCCTTCCCAGCACCAGGTGGCTTTGGTCATCTTCTGACCCAAGGGTCATGCCAGTGTCCTGGGGGCTGGGGTGGGCAAGCTGGGGGACTGCCTGTGAGGCAAGGCGGGCATCAGAGGAGCCGCCCCCACCTCTGCCCCGCATCACTGCCATCCTTGAGAGACTGGTGGGAGCTGCTGAATTCGGGGGGCTGCTTTAGTGGGGGGGGGGTGCATGACTGTGTATATGGAGTGGGTGTGGCTGCTGTGTGTCGGATTCTGTGTGTGCCTTGGGAGGCCCACAGCGATTGTGACTGTGTGTGTCCTTGTCGGTAGCAGTTCAGGCAGAAGATGCCTGCACATCCTGAGCGTTCAAGTGCTTGTGCCCACGCGTGTAAAGTGTTCTTAGAGGGGTGTGTGCACACGTGTGTGTGCATCTGGGTACCTGGAACGGACTCATGAGTCCCCGTGGAGCTTGAAGGAGCCTGCTTTGTGAGCTCAGCATGAGCACACCTGGCCCTGCAAGGGAGGTGTGCGCCTGGAGAGGGTGAGGCAGCAGTGCGCGCGCGCCCCGTACCTGAGGGGACTCTGAGGCACTCTGGCGCCATGCCTGCAGGGCTGCATGACTGTCTTGGCATTTCTGCTGATGCAGCTCCTCCATGGCCTCCCCTCCCCTGGCCCAAAGGGGCCTCTCACTCCCACCCCCGCTGGGGAGGAGCTGCAGCCGGTTCAGCCCACCCTGTTCACCAGGCTTGCGCTCTTGTGATGGGGTGAGGGGTACTTTACTCGGTGCTGATGGGTTTTGCCCCAGAATTTACCCCAACCTGATCTCCATCTCCCCCTCCCCCAACTTCCATCACCACCCAGCCCCAGACCCCCTGCACGGGGAAGGTAAGGGCCCAGGTGTATTCACATTGCTACACACACACACCACACCACACACAAACGCGCACACGAGTAAACCCTTCTTCCCTCCCTCCCTCCCTCCCCTGTTCTGCCCAGACCTGTGCCTTTGCCCCATGTGGGACCTGCTGGGGCAGAAAGGATTGCTGAGGGCCATGGTGACTGCCCTGGGCTCCTCAGGCCAGGGGAGCCCAGCTCTAGGTCACGAACATTTGCACTCAGCTGGCTGGACTCCAGTTTCTCTCCAAATCCACAATCCAGTGCCCTCCAGTTCTAGGAATCTTAAGATTGTAAAAGACTAGGCTTTTAGTATTCCATACCCTGCAGATTCTAAGGTTCTTTATGATTCTGAGATTCTACAATTCTATTTTCTTAAGATCTAAGATTCCCAGCTTGAGATTCTGAGAGTTGGAATTCCATCGCCCCTCAGGCCCTCCTGGTTCAAATCCCCACCCCCAGGATCCTACCCCAACTCCCAGCCCCCAGCCCCACCCCTCTCTCCAGTGTCCTTGTGCTGTCTAGACTGGGGCTCCCATCCTGGGAAGAGGGGAGGGGTCACCTGGCACACGGGGCTCTGCTTTTCTCCACCACAGTGTTCGGTGTCATTTACATTAAATCCAGCCAGGGGGTTAAGGAGTGGAGTGGGGGATGCAGATGACTGGGGCATCTCCCACCCAGGGTAGCTGCTATGTGCAGTCTCTCCCGAGCTCTGGATGAAAATCTTGTGAAGCACAAACCCCAGGATCCGGGCGGTGCTACCTGGGGTGGGGGAAGGGTGGCTTCTGTGCCCAGACCCTGACTGTGCTCCCAATCTGACGGCAGAGACGTTGCGTCTGCCCTCGGGGAGCTTCCAGAGGATGGAGTAGGTGTGCCCTTATCCTTAGGGAGCCCCAGGTATCATGGGGGAACCACAGCCCTTCCCTGACCTGATGGGGGAGACTAGACCAGCCCAAATACATGCCCTCCACGCCCACCTGTCATTCTCTGCTTTCCAGGCCCCCCCTCGGCACCAGTGAATCTGATCTCCAGCGTGAATGGGACTTCTGTGACCCTGGAGTGGGCCCCTCCACTGGACCGGGGCGGCCGCAGTGACATCACCTACAATGCCGTGTGCCGCCGC
>NW_021145783.1:0-52898 GCF_002837175.3 Physeter macrocephalus | reverse complement strand
ATCGGCAGGCGGACGCGCAACCACTGCGCCACCAGGGAAGCCCTTTTTGTAAGATTTTTAAGGAAATACTTTGGAACACAAACTCCACTCTGCTTGCAGCCCAATGTATCCAACTGTGTATGTAAATGCACTATTTAGTATGTTTGTATTCCATATAAATATACAGATCGAATCAGTTTGTGTGTGTAATTTACGCAGAGCTGTGTTCACGCTCCCTTAATACCAGTATTTTCAGCAAGAGGGAGGTATCATGGGAGCACTGTTGTTCCAAACAAAAGCCAGCAGAGCAGCCTCGAGATGGGGCCCATTACCAGCCCCTGATGTGGGACCCTCCCTTGACAGACTGTCTTGTGATAGACATCCTGCGTGGAGGTAGTATGCGACCAGAAGGGTGCCTGTCGTAGAAAGAAAATAGTGACCGCCCGTTAGACCAGGATCTGCCTCGTGACCCAGTTTTGCCTTTTGTAGTTGAAATACACTCCTCTTCCCCCTCCAGCCCCCTGCATTTCCTAAAGGGATACTTGATTTTCCTCTCATTTTGGAGAGCATTTAAAGTGACCAAAGTTAAATAAGGAGTCCTAGCCCTTGTCATGTTGTCATGAAAGTGAAACAGTCCAGGAGCTGCTTCTATGGCCCTGGAGCTGGACAGGGCCTCAGTTTCCCCTGTTTAGGAAGTGGGGCAGGAGTGGATCATAACAACTTCTAGACTGAGTTCTTCTGGAAGACACGTTTCACTTAATTTGAAATAACAGGTCTATATGATTTTATTTCATTTAGGACTGTATGATATCATTGTCCAATATTCTAACAATGTATTTATTTTACTTCCCAACTAGAAAACGTCTAGTGCTTTAGATGTTTTAATGTTTTATCAAAAAGGAGCAGGGATCATCCTAGACCTGTGCTATCCGCTGTGGCAGCCACTGGCCACACGTGGCCTTGGAGCACCTGAAATGTGCTAGCCCGAGTTGAGATGTGCTGTTAGTGTAAAACAGACACTGAATTTCACAGACTGAGTAGGAAAAAGGGAATGTAAAACATTTCATTAATCATTTTTATATTGATTACACATTGAAATGATAATATTTTGGATATATTAATGTGTTATTAATGTTCGTTTTACCTCTTTTTAAAATATGGCTACTAGAAAATGAAAGTTGCGTACTTGGCTCACCACATTTGTGGCTCACATTCAGTTTTTATTGGGCAGCCATTGATGTAAATACCTTTCATTATAATTTTTGCGAAAGGCCTCCCACTAAAGAGTTCTACTTCTCTGTTCTCTTGTAACTTATAGACAAGCCACATTTCTTTTTCAGTTTATTCCCTTTTCCTTCTGTGCCAAGGTCTACTATGTTAAAGAAGGTGAACTTTTTAGTGACTTAATTATGAGCCACTTGACCAAGAACACTTTCGTGGGGACTTCGGTGCTATCGCAGGGAGAGAAGGCGCCTCTCATGTCCGTTTGGGTTCGTTATTAGTGTTGGGTTATTTTTAATTTGGGTGTAGCTGGGCAGCCATAATTGGCAAGAGGTATTTAGCTGGCGGTATTTCTACATCTGTTAATGCTGCTGCTTAACTAGCCAGTTCTCATTTGACTTGAAAGTTCATTGAAGCGTGCTGCTCCGGTATTCGCCCCGTGGCAATGCTGTGTTAGGCCTGCAGTAATGAAAGGACTTCAGCTACTCAGCATAATCATCTAGACTCAGAGGGTCACATAGACAGAGATGTATAGGATGGCTCAGTGGCCTTTGCTAGTGGGCAGAGTTGCTGTGTAAACCATCCAACGTAAGGTCATTTTCCTGTTGGGCATGTGGTCTTTGAAAAATGGAGTGCCTTTTTTTTTATATTTGCGACCACCTGGGAAGGGTTTTGCGCACAGGTGTGTTGGAAAAGGAAATTGTGGGCTTCACTCTGGGTGGTGAGCCGGCATCAGGGAGTGGACTAGCGTGGTGTCTCTAGTGAGACTTGTATGTTTGAATGGACAGGAAAGGTGGTGTTGAATCATTCTGTAGGTAGTAATTAGAGAGTCAGAAACTTAGCACTGAGCATAGGTCAGGAGACCTTGAGTCAAGCTGCAGGGCCAATGGCTCGGGAATAAACAGCGCTGTAAGAAGGCCGAGCCAGTTCACCTCCCAGATACATTCATTTTCTCTTTCAGCCAGTGATAGTGGTCACCTGCTCTGTGTGCCCAGGGCTGTTCTAGGTGCTGGGGGTTCCCTCACTTACTCATTATCATACGTAGCATGTCATGTCATGTCAGGGCAACAAGAGCTCAGTGTTAACATAGAGCAGAGGAATAGAGAACGATAGAGAATGATATAGAGATATATGATATGATATAGAGAGTGATAGGGCCTGCGGATTGTCTGAGGAAGTCTAATTGGAAGATGGTTTACTGCTTGATTTAATTAATAGTTGACTAACATTGAGGTTAAAGGCTTTAGTGGTTTTTGTAATGAATCTTGTATTGGTTTCCTATTGCCGCATAACAAATTACTCCGAACAATAAAAATCACCTCAGCTTAAAACAAGAATGATCATTTATTATCCTGTTTCTGCAGGACAGGAATTTAGGAAATGGCTCAGCTGTGCATTCTGACTTGGGGTGCTTTCATGAGGCTTCAGTCAGATGGTAGATGGGGTTGGAGTCATCTTGAAGGCTCCCTCACTTGCAAGTCCAGGCTAGGAAAACTCAAATGGCGGGGGGTTGCACAGCTGGAGCTTCTGAGTCATCTCTCTCTCTCTCTCCCCGCCTCCCTACGTGGTCTCCCCAGCATGGTGACTTCTGGATAACCATACTTCTTAACGTGGTGTCTCAGGGCTCCAAAGACACATGTCCAGAGAGAGAGCCAAGCAGAAGCTGTGTTACCTTTTATGCATGCCCCAGCCTCAAGCTACCAGTGCCACTTGTGCCCTGTTGGTCAGGATAGGTACAAAGATCCACCCAGGCTCCAGGGCAGGGGACAGAGACCCACATCTCAGTGGAGTGTGTTCATCACACTGTAGGAGCAGCATGTAGGATGGGACGGAAATAAGAGTCTGTCACAAATACAAAGCTTTTGTGGGTATGTGTGTTTCAGTTTGTTTTGTTTTAAATAATGTATGATCCTTGCCTGTAAAGTGAGAGCTTTGACCAGCTTAGATGTTCTTAAGCTTCCTTCCGACTCTAATATTCTCGGATTCTACTATTATTACGGACATGGCAGGGAGTGAGTGTTGAGCTGAGGACTGCCTGGCTTTTGTAGACATTTCTGGAGCACGTCAGCAGAGCCAGCTGGGGGTAGGACGACTGCTGGACTCTTCTTGCTGGCCTCAAACACCTTAGGACCTGGCACTTGAGTCACCCTTTGTGTTTCTGTAGCTAATCTTCGGGGGGGTGGGGGCAGAGGCAGGGGGGATAAAACGGTGATGAGACCAGGAGCTGTCTGTTGTCAAAATGCTCGTGAATTGAGGAAGGTAGAAGAATCAGGGCAGGATCATATTAGACCTACCTCCCCCAATTCTTATTCTCGTACTCTTTGGCCTTTGGAAGATTGGAAAGTAAAGGAACCAGGAAAAAGAACTCTTTGGTATTATTCCTCCATGACAGCTGAATATTTGAAATCTGCTGTATTTGACCCTAGAGAGGACTTCTCTTAGAAATGGACAGGCTTGTATTTGGCCTTCTGTTTTGAGGACCATCAAATCTTTTGGGACGAGGGGGGGAAACGGGTCTTTTTTGCAAAACCTAGGATTTATTTAATGTTGAAGGTATCTTAGACCGATCTTTTGCATTTCCCGGTAAGACAGTTGATAAAACATATCATGCATTAACAGGGTCTCTTTTTGGAAAGAGTTTAGCCATCCTCCTGTCTCTGTGTAGGAGAGAGGCCACCTGCCTGACTGCAGCTCCCAGTGATGGAGAACTAGGCATCCACTGTTGAGGCTTTACGGATAGATGAGAGAAAGCTCGCCACTCCTCTTACACACACGCACACAGAAGCCCGGAGGAGGCCTAGTGACCTGTATACAAGGGTGTCGTTATTTAGTGTCAGAGCCATGCACTCCAAGCCAAGCGTTTCTGTGGGAAAAATTTTAACATGGACATACAGCATACAATCTCTGGCACTTTTGCTTCAAAGAGCAAGTGTGTATATGTTTATACCTAAAATTTCCTTTAGAGGTTTTCTGTTTTGTTTTTTTTTAAGACAGATAATACCCTTTAATTCCTCTGATATGTATAGATACAAGAGAAAGTTTTCTGCACCTAGATTCCAAGCAATTAATCCTATTTTGAAATCTCATCTCTCTACTTCTCCACCCTTCCTGATTAGCTATGGATTGGGGCAGGATATTTAATTCACCTAAACTTCCAGATTCTCCACCTGTAGCATGGACCCAGTGACACCTATGTTGGAGAGTTTATTGAGGAGCCTTGAGGAGGATGTGGTCTCGGACCCACCAGTATCCATGTTGAGACTGTGATGTCCTGAGACAATGGAAGATGTTACTCTGGATAGAAAGCGTAGGACAAGTCTGAGCTAGGGAAAATGTCAGGTCTCAGAGAGACTTGAGAACGAACCATCAGTAAAAATGTGGTTATTATTTTATTTTATTTTAAAAATTTATTTATTTATTTATTTTTGGCTGTGTTGGGTCTTCGTCTCTGTGCGAGGGCTTTCTCTAGTTGTGGCAAGCGGGGGCCACTCTTCATCGCAGTACGCGGGCCTCTCACTGCCGCGGCCTCTCCTGTCGCGGAGCACAGGCTCCAGACGCGCAGGCTCAGTAGTTGTGGCGCACGGGCCCAGCCGCTCCACGGCATGTGGGATCCTCCCAGACCAGGGCTCGAACCCGTGTCCCCTGCATTGGCAGGCAGACCCTCAACCACTGTGCCACCAGGGAAGCCCTGGAAAGGCTTTTATTTCTTCTGCTTGGCATCAATCTTCTCCTTTTTCTCCCTACCCCTCATTACCCCTTATTACCATAGGCCCACATTTAGGAAACGCCTCCAGTTTTCTGCTGCTTCGCTACACCTTCAGAAGACCAGTGGACAACTCCTCTTACTCTCTGCCTGGCTGTGGGCTTACACTTTTGTCTCTCCACTGGGGGCAGCTGGGGTGTGCTTACTTGCATACCTTCCTGCTCTTCAGTCCCCTGAGAAGCAGCAAGTCATTAACATAAAATTTGGGGTGGGGGGAACAGGGTAGAGCAAAAGGAGCCATTTTCACAGTGGGGCTCGTTTTAATACCTCCAGCGCTTTCCACACCGTTACGTAAGAGGGCTGGGGGAGAGTCGCTTTCAGAAGTCCTGGTGAGTTTCTGGCTGTGACACACTAGTTAAAATTCACCAGAGGGAGTTAATTTTGAAAGCTCTCAGCCAGGGGTTAATGCAGAGTTATCTTTTAGCCATTTTTGCAGCGTTGCCCCTCTCCCCTGGCTCCTCGCCTCTGCTGTAGACACAGGTCAGATCCAGCACTTGAGCTGAGCCGCGCTGGGAGTTTCATGTGCACACGAGGGAGATAAGCGCACCTTATTCTTTGGCCTCATCTACCCAGTACTCCTGTGTGTGCAATCCAATTTGATATTAAGAGTATTCTTTTTTGAGACAGGTAGGGCAGGTATTTTATGGCCAGTTTAAAAGATGAACAAACCGAGACAAGAATAAATTAGGTTTGAGAATATTCTTCTTTATTTGTGCATTCGTAGACCTTTGGGAAACACTTAAAATCTTGAAATGCAAACACAGGCAGCAGGTGCCCATCATAGCCCTGATCCACACATTCTCCTCAACTCCATTCTTAGTCTTCACCCCATCCCTGAAGTTCCCCGACTGTTTATGTTTGTCAGTCTTGACCCTCCCACCCTGGTTCAAGGATTTGGTGACACGTGGTTAGTTTTCCCATCTGCAAAATGGAGATATTAGTAGCCCCTGCCTCGTAAGGTTATTGCGATGCTTCAGTGAGTCAGTTCGCGTAGAGCCCTTAAGAGAGTGCCTGCCATTGGAGCAGTACTCAGTGCTGGCTGCTTTTATTGTTGAATAGGTGGTGTCTCCCTACCTTTCTCTCATCCTGACACATAACAGTGAAGCTGCTTGCCCCAGGCCAACCCTGGTCCACCCCTTCCCCCCACCCCCGCTGGGAGACAGTCAGTGTCTGGGCAGCCGGTGAGGCCGTCATGGCCCATGGGCACAGGGCTTGGGAGGCTCTGAGCTGGGGCAGGCTCAGCAATAACGAGCGGAACTTTTGAACTTGTTACTTTATCATAAGAGAGAACGTTATCGCATTTTGACCCAATTATGTTTATCCCTATTACGTATCTCCCATTTCAAAAGTGGCTGTGTCTAAGCAGCCGTGTCAGAATTACTCTGTGGAACAGAGGAGCAGACCAGATCCTAGGACTTCTGAGTTTGAATCTCATGTTCTTTCCATTTTACCGAAAATGAGAAATAGAGCTCTCCAGATTCTACTCAGACCCAAATTTAACAGCAAGTACTGTGTTCAGGTAACTCACTTTTTTTAAAGCCAAGAATTAAATGTTCTCTACCAGGAACTTATAGGTAGGTAACTTCTGATGGTGATATGAAGTTTCAGCTCAATAATAGAAAACTATAGCAATGTGTCTAAAAACTGGGGAGTGATTACGTAACATGATTATCACTACAAATGGCAATCATATTACAGTGTATAAACGTATCAGATTAACATGTTGTGTACCTTGTTACACAATGTTGTGTGTCAAAATATATTTCAATAGATAAAATCAAAATTGGAGCTCAATCACAAACTAAGTTGTAAAACAAAGCAAAGCACAGTCTCCTTGCCATTAATAAATCTGTATGTATATTTGGGTCTCATCTGGCGATGAGGATTGAGAAATAGAGGAGGACTTGTCTTGTGCTCCCAAGAAACACCCAGGTTGATTGAACACAAAGAGCACCAGAGAAACCAGTGCCAGCACCCGGAGAACCTCGGCTCAGGGATCTGAGAGTGGCCGGACTGCAAGCCTGCGGGGCATAAGAAGCAGGGCTGCCTGGTGGTCGGAGCGGTGGCCCAGCCGCAGCCCCTGCCTCGGAAAGGAGCAGTCTGCTTTATCCCGCACGCTTGGCATCTTAGCAGTCTAACGTCTGTACGCCGTCAGGGACAGAACGGCTAATGGACAGAGACATAATTCATGAGGCCTTGAATCTCAGCACTGGAAATGCTGAATTTCAGCTCAACTGCTAGAATGCTATTGAGAAACAGACCGCGTCTGTGAACTTTCGTTTAGAAGCTTCCAGTACCTGTCTGTTTGTGAGTCGATAGTGTTAATTATGAAATTAAAGTCCTAAAAAAACTTCAGGGTCTTCATTTGCAGAGAGATGAATGAATAGAGGGAACGGAGACTACAGCCTCAGTAACCAGTTAGCATACTGACCTGTTCTAATCATTGACCGCTCTGAGTGGGTTGGCTTTGTTTAGATTTTAAAGGCTACTCTACACTTCTGGTAAACCACAAGGTAAAGGCTGGTCTCTTGAGAAGCAGATGTTTTGCCAGTTTTGAGGCCTTGTGGCTTTCCATAGAGAAGTAACAGTACAGGCCACATGAAGCTTTTACTTCCTTTTTTTAAAAAAGTGGGGCCAGTGGTGCTTTGCACTTGATAGCACAGTCATTGATATACACCGACAGCGGTGGTCTGTGTTCACCATCAGATGTCAAATCCATATTTCTGGAAGTAGTTAGTTTGAAATGTCTGTGAGACAAGTGTTCCCAGTGGGCTTGGACCATAGATTTAGCCTTAGAAATAGTAGTGAGAACCTTGGATGGTATTTAGAGCCATGGGAGCAGTGGAAATCATATTGGGAGGGAGTTCGGAGAGCAGAAACCCTAGAGCAAAGCCTTGGGGAGGCTCAGAGGTTGAGGAGAGAATTAAGCCACCGGGTGAGAGGAGAAAAATCAGCAGAGTTTGGTGTCATGGAGCCAATAAGATCAACTTTGTTATCAAAGTTCAAAATGGACCCTTTGGCATTTTTAACAGCCTCTTTCCACTGCAACCACCCTAGCCCAGGCGCTTGTCATCTCATGGTTCGTTTCAGCCGCGTATCACAGGCTGGTGAGCTCCAGCTGCCTAACGCTATAGGGAGGCAAGGTGGTAAAAGACACAATTCCTGTCTTTTCAGAGCTCATAGACACTGTGAGTACATGAGGCCTTTTACAAATAAGTAAATGCGAAGTGAATGGGGATGGGGACGGTCAGGGAAGTCTCATTTTGGAGTGGGGGGATTTGAGCTTGAGTCTGAGGGGAGCTGGAGGTGGGCTGGGAGAAGTATTAAAGGTACCCCAGGGTCAGAAGTTCAGACAGAGGTGGTAGCACGGGCCAGTTGGCATTGCTGGACATCTGTTTGGAAAGGTAGGCCAGGACAGGACCTTGGTGCGCCCTGAATGCAGGGCTAAGGGTTAAACACCACCCTGAAGAGGTCAAAGAGCTATTCTTAGGTAGGGCCTGGGGGCAAGATGGTGTAGCACTCATGATGAGGCTTGTAAATGGCTGGATGGGAGAGATGGGGTTAGTAGGCTAGCTAGTAGGAAAGAAGGGTAAGGGTTTGGCCTGGGACTGCTGCTGGAATGAGCGGGAAAGGAAGGCACTGAAAGACCTTTCTTAGGAAGAATACAGAAGAGTTGATTTGATTTGGTGGGGCAGATGGAAAGGGCAGAGTCGCAGGTCGTGGGACCATGACTGAAATTGCTTACCTCTGTAGACTCTTAGCCCACTTCACTGAGACTGTGGCAGTAGTGCTGCAGGGTATGGATTTTGGAGCCCGGGTTTGAATTCTGCCTTTACCGCTGAGGAGTTGGGTGACCTTGGTCTGTTTACTTAACCTACGGTGCCTCAGCTTCCTTGTCGGTAAAATGGAGATAATAGCAGTACTTCCTTCTAGGTTGTGAGGACTTTGAGGCTCCTGACATATAGTGGGTACTTAATAACTGTTGAATGGATGCTGTTCAGAGGGTTATAACAAGTGGAAGAATCAGGGTCTGAGCTCACGTTTGCGGAACTCTCCCACATTACCCTGCTCTTCCAGATCCAGCCTTTCCCAGATGCGCCTTCACTGGGCCGGCCTCTCCCAGTGAACCTGTTGCGTGTCCTTACACAAGCATGGCCCTGCCATTCCACCATCTGGCACAGGCCAGAGCCCACCTCAGCCTTGTGTAGACTCTCCCTGTCTGATCACCACGTCCTGTTCTCTGGAGGGCCTTCCCGCCACACCTGGAAATGCTGTCTGCTCTTCGCGATCTGCCTCCGAGAAGGCATGCCTTTTCTCGGCTCCCTCGCAGCACTGGTGAGCTGCCCTTCACTACCTCATGCTTGGCCGACCTAAGTCTCAGACTGTTCTGTAATCACCTCAGGCACATTTATCTTACCTGCTAAAAATGAATCTGTTTTAATAAAGGTCCATGGCTACCTTTTTTGTTGTTGTTATTTTAAAAATTCCTCCCAGTGTTAGGTGCTCACTAAATACTTAACTTCTTAAAGAGTAGATTAAGAAGCATTAATTCTGAAGGCTGAGGTTGAGCTCCGGTCATCCTCATTTCACACCTGGGCTCCCTCTCCAGCCTCTTTAACTGCATTGCAGCCAGTCTGTCCCTAATGCACGCCGAGGGCCACACTGCCGCCAGAGCAGTCTCTGTGCCGTCTTTTCATGGAACGCTCTTGCTTACACTTCTCCGCTGGCCTACAGCTAGGAGCGGAACTCTTCAGCCTGGCCTGGAAGGCTCTTTGCAACCTGACCCTCTCCCCCCTCTTCAGTCTTACCTGCTGGGACTCCACTCCGCACGCCCTGTCGTCCTCGCAGTTCCCAGGATGATCTGTGTGCCCTTCCTGGCTGACCCCTCTGCCTGTAGCCCTCCCTGCTGGAGCCCACCTGGCAGGCTCATGTTCCTTCCTCCTCGTCTCTCCCCTAAGAGGGCAGCAGAGTAAGTTGCTTCCTCCTCCTGACCCCACCTCCCGCCCTTTGTTCCTCTGCTGCTTTTCGTTGGGGCCCAGAGATTGATCTGTTTACCCTGTTTGCCAGGCCTGCTCCTTGAGGGCAGGGCGGTCTCGTTCCTCTCCGCATTCCGCTGGAGATGTGGAGATGCTCTGCACGCAGCTCGGGATGCGTGCTGAGCATATAAATGATACGTTTTTTAGGTAACGAGGGTCACTCTGCTTCAGACTAGAGCAGAGCTTCCTTCTTGTGCCTTGCCAGATTTTTCCTTTTGAACTATACGAATTATGTTGAAAACTGACAGTGATGAGTCATATCTTAGAAAGGGGTGAAATCTGAAAATGCAGAGCCTCCAGGAATGGAGTAGGAGGTTGCAGATCGGTCTTCCAGGCCAAGCCTGGCTCTTCACTGAATTCGCCCGGCTGGTCTCAACCGCGGGGAGTGGGAGGGACTCCCCTCCCGGTGGGCAGGTGATTTATTGGCTGGGAAGCTTCCGCGGTGATTTAGTTGTGAAACGGCGCCCTGCGAGTTGCCGGCTGAGGCCTGGGCCGGGCGGGAGCGGCCGCCCACAATCCCGGGCCGGAGGGACCTCGGGGGTCGTCGGGGCCAGCCCCCCCCCGCCCCCCACCGCTTCGCAGCCCGGGGGCGGCGGGCGTGCGCTGCTGACTCTGCCCGCCCGGGGGGAGGCCCGGAGACGGAGCGGCCCGGGGAGGGCCCCAGCCCGGAGCCGGCCCCGCGGGCGTCCTCTGCTCGCGCCCGCCGCGGCGGGGAGGAAGTTTCCGTGCTCCGCCGCCCGGCTCGACTCCCGCTGCTCGGAAGGAGGAAGCCGAGGTACCGGCGCCGGGGTCCCGCGCGGAGCCTCGGGGCGGGGGCCGGGCCGGCGGGCGGCGCGGCGATCCAGGCCGCCTTTTGCAGCCGCCCGCGGCCGCGCTGGACTCGGCGCGCCGCTCCGGCCTCCTCTCCCGGCGGCGGCGGCCGCCCCAGCCCCGCGCCGCGCGGCCCCGCCGCGGTCACACGCCGAGCCGCCCGGCCGCCTCCGCCCTGCGCTTTGTGGAGCCCGAGGCCGAGCGCGAGCCGAGTGACAGGCGCGGCCTCCCGCCACCCGGACCCCGAGGGCGGCCCGCGGCGGCCCCGCGTGCCTGTGGCTGCCGGCGGTCGGCCGCGCGGGACCCGGCTCCGCGGGCCGAGGTGGGGGCCGGGGGGCCGGCAGTGGCCCCGCTGCGCCGGGGAGGGGCTGCCCGGGAGGAGTGGGACAAAGTGAAAGTCCCCGGGCTGCCGAGGGAACGGGGGCGGGGAGGGCCCGGGAAGGAGGAGGGGTGCTGGTGTTTGGGTGCCTGGTGCCCCGGGGCGGCTCTTGCGGCCGGCGTGGCAGACAGGCCGGCCGGGGTTCGGGCTGTCCCCGGGCTGCCGAGGGAACGGGGGCGGGGAGGGCCCGGGAAGGAGGAGGGGTGCTGGTGTTTGGGTGCCTGGTGCCCCGGGGCGGCTCTTGCGGCCGGCGTGGCGGGGCAGACAGGCCGGCCGGGGTTCGGGCCCGGTGGGCTGCCGCGGTGCTGCTGCCGTCCTGGTGAATTCCCCGGACTAACGCGAGGCCTTTGAAGCCTCCAGGGTGCCCTTCTGGAGAAAAGTCTCCAGCTTTGGTCCCGTTCCCCCCTTCTGCTCGGCACTTTGGGAAGCTTCGTTCTCAGGTGGGGGACCAGTTGTGCTGTTTTATTGATGGAAGCACACGGGGCGTATGTGTTGTTTATACCTCCGTGGACCGATGCAGAGACCGGGGGCAGCGAAGGCACAGACGGCTGCTTGCCTCAGACACGGGACGTCCTCCTCGGCCTGTCCGAGTGCGGGACTGGGGATCTGACGGAGGCTGGCTGGGCGGGGGTCCCGGCTGTGCTGCTGAAATGTTCCCCCAGCCGTGTCGACGTTCCCTAGCTCGGACTTCTTTGGGGTTGTTATTCTGCTGATGGCAGAGATCTTTGCTGACATCCTGTGTTGTTTTTGGCTTTTACATCCCATTTGTTGTTTCTTTTTATCACAGAAACGCTTCGTTAAGGGGCTCAGGCAGTACGGCAAGAACTTCTTCAGAATTCGAAAGGAGCTGCTTCCCAATAAGGAAACAGTGAGTACAACTGGACTTTACGTAGCTCGATTTTTTCCTCTTCGCTCCTGCCTCTTCTCCGCACTCGATCTTGTGAAATGGTTTCCTTTAACCCTGTGTTGTGCTGGCCTCGAGGATTCTATTCGTTGTACTTCCTTCACTTTTAGTTTTAGCTCAGGATTCTAGATGGTAAAGTGACTGATTATGCTTATCCCCAAGAAAGTGGATTTCAGAACAGAAGAGTCTTTGGCATCAGAGGTTTGGGGGGGACGGGGAGTCTCGGGTGTTGGGGAGCTAACATCTAATTTTAAATACAGTGGCTGAAATAGAAAATATCATTTATCGCTAGTTTGGATTTGGTTATTGACAAGGTCATCAACAAACAATAGAGCTAAGAGGTTTGTAGCTCAATATACTTTAAATTCTCTGGGGACTTTTTTTTTTTTTTTAACGTTGCTATGTTTTGAAGAGTAGTTGTACCTAATTTTCCAGCTCTAAAAGTTTGCACTTTTTATTGGACAGATACGCAAGGATCCCTGTAAGTTGCTTGAAATGAGGCCTTTAAAAATTCCTTTGATATTTCACAAAGCTGAGAATCAGGTCTGATGATAGTTCTTGCTAAACTTGGGGTAGGCGGGTTTGCTAAGAAGGCTTGCGAGTGAAGTTATGTAAAGAGAGTGCTAGCAGGAGATTCATTCAGTCTTAGCTGAATGTGCCTGTGGTTTCCTACAGGTGGTATTGGAGGAGGGTGGGGAGAGTCCTCCTTGCGGCTAGGCCAAGGAATGGGGGTGACGGGGGGTGGGGGTGGGGGTGGGGGGTGGGGGGGGGTGGAGTAGGCCAGCCACTTCCCAGTGCTTATGGCCCAAGTACTACAGAAGTGCACTTCAGGACTTGGGGAGGGGAGGCGAATATTTAGACATTGAGTGCTGCTTCCCGCACCCCAGCTTTTGGGAGTGGATGGAGGAGACTATCCGGGGGGGGGGGGGGGGGGGGGGGGGGGGGGGGGGGGGGGGGGTGGAGTAGGCCAGCCACTTCCCAGTGCTTATGGCCCAAGTACTACAGAAGTGCACTTCAGGACTTGGGGAGGGGAGGCGAATATTTAGACATTGAGTGCTGCTTCCCGCACCCCAGCTTTTGGGAGTGGATGGAGGAGACTATCCATGAAGAATACATACCCATGACAAAAGCTGGTGGGTTGGTTTGGGTTTTGGTTTTCTAATTGGGTATTGTTTCTTGATTTCCTCTTATTCAATTTCGGTTCTTTTATTCAGGTTTGTTTGTTTTTTTAAACCAACTGTTCCTGTATACGTTTTCTGTACAGCACCTTAAAAACAGACCTCATAATAGGGGAGAAGCGTTCTGAGATTTCAAGTATAGCCTCTTATAAATTGGTGGTTTGCATTAATCAATCATAATTAGATTAAATTTTCAGTATTGTACATCTAAATATGCTGAGATGGGTCATTTTGAGCATAGTTGAAAAAAAAAAAGCTTGTTTATGGACATTAAACTAAAATATATTATCCGTCTATATAATCAAGTTACTTTTTGCTCTTTCCAGAACGGAGTGGTAAGAGGTGTTTAATGTGGAGCAATGAAAGAAATACTTTTTACGTTTTCTGAGGATTTCAGTTATTTGACGTAAAAACTAAAAAGGCTTTACCCTGTAAAGTATAGGAATTTTGGTTTGGCCCAATTGGAGTGAAAATGAGAGAGATCATTGAGTAGATTTGAGCTGATGTGAGGGGCCAGATTATAACCTCTCAACTCAATTTTCTCTCTCCCTGTGCTCTGCTAAAAGTTGCAAACCATGAAGAATTTGATACAAGATATCCCTCTACAATTATTTTATCTTTCTCTTTTAAAAAGTAAACTTAATAGCAAGATTAAGCATTGAATCTAAAATCTGGTGTCTAACATTTGGAAATGCCAAACACTTTGCATTTTATCTCCCCTGTGAAAAGGGATCTGAATAACCTTTAACCTAGGGAATGGTCTTCTAATCTGTTTTTCCTCTTGCCTTTGGTTGTCGCTTATTCTTATTGATGATGTCTGACTCAGTAGGAGCCTCTTTTTTTGCCACACAGAAGTTCTCAGTACAGCAACCTTTTGAGCAGGTTCTCTGGTCTTTTCCAGGCGCCTCTTTCCTGAGACGCTTCCCCATCACTTCTCCGCAGTCCCTGTTTCCAGCCATGCGGCTCCGATCCTCCATCTCCTCTGGCACCCAGCAGTCTTCCTGTTTCCAGCCTCTTCCTCAGGGCACAGTCATTGGAGCTGATGGGAGAGTTGTTTGCAGCACTGGAGAATTTATTAGGGCTGAACATTGGCTAACTATTCCTAGTGTCCTGCTGTCTTTTGCATGGAATTGGAGGAGGTTGGTAGTAGGATAAATCTGAAGTATTCTAGTCAGCTGGGAGCGGCACTCAAATCTTCCTTAGTTTTCAACATGGCCGGGCTAATCATTCACAAGTGATACAGAGGGGAGGGCAAAGGTTATTTTTCATTTTTGCTGTAGAAGATGAGAAAATTTGTAGGTACCAGTGTTCTTGGTTCAGAACTTCCTAGGTAGAAATCTTCATATGGTCATGCCTTTTAAAAATACATATGTGTGTGCGTGTGCGTGTATGTGTGTATATATATATATACACGCACACACACACATACACATATATAATACACACACACACGCACGCATACATAGCAAATCCCACTAACCTAGATACTTTCCATATTGTCTTCCATTTACCGGAATTATTAACTCATTTCTTTGCTATTCTCAACCAACTTGAAACTTCAGAAGGGTGTCAGCAGCCAAAAGAACATGCCTGATTGGGCATGGGTGCGGGGTCAGCAGACCTGTGTTCTATTCTTGGCCTTACCAGTAACTATAGTACTTGATGATCTCTTTTAACTGGGCAGGCTTCTTTGAGCTGTTCATTAGGAAGTTCAGGTCAAATCCTGACAAGGTCTAGGGAATTCTTTTCTCTAAAATGCTGTGTCTTTGCATGAGAATTTTAGAGGTGTTAGAATCTTTATAAAATGTTTGTACATCTTTGGCTGTCGCTGTGCCTGAGACCAAAGTGATGGTTCTTCTCTCCTCTGCCGCTTACCTGCCGTAGGGCCTTAAGCGGATTATCAGCCTCCTGTCCTTTAATGTCTGAGTCTGTACAATGGGGTGATCCTTCTACCCCTTAGAATTTTTTTTTAATTTTTAAATTAAATTTTATTATTTTTATTGGAGTATAATTCTTTACAATGTTGTGTTAGTTTCTGTTGTAGGACAGAGTGAATCAGCTACATGTACACACATATCCCCTCCCGCTTGGGTCTCCCTCCCCCGCCCCAGAATTGTTTGGAGAATTTAAATGAGATACAGTCTATATAAAGAGTGCATAAAAACACTTGAAAATGATTGTTCTTCTTATCTACCTTGAATACTATGTAAAGTAGCTAAATGCTGTGAAAAGTACAGAATTATATTCTGCTTGTAAACATATTGAACCTATATAAAAAGAAATTACCTGTTTTTCATTAATCTGTCTTGCAGAAAACCCATTTAATTGAAAAACAGAGTGGGTGGAGGGCACTGCCTAGTCTAAAAGATGGAATTCCTCTGTCTGGAAGCTTTGTTGAGGAGACCTCCACGCTTACCAGGCCACTCGGTGCCGATGTACCTTCAGAGCTTCCTGGTAGGCACGGACACGGAGAGCTCTCCCAGCTCTTTTGGTTTCTGGTGTTTATTACTCAGGAGCTAAATCTGGCTTTTCTCTGAACAGTGCTGCCCACTGAAGTGGGAATAGTGGCTGTGATTGTGGAAAACCAACTGTTTATAGAGGTTTAGTTGAGTGGGTATTACATGTTAACCTCATGTTACCCAAGAGAATAACTGCAAGTCAGATAGTTTAGTATCACAGTCGTGCAAATATCCTATAGTTGATTATCTTTCTCCCCGTTCTCCCTTCCTCTAGAACTATTTCCCTCCCGCAATATGCTTACAAGATGTATAATTAGTAGTAAAATACGGTAAAGAATTTTTGCTAAGCATCTCAGGTTCCCCTTGGCTGTATGCTTCTTCTCTCTCAAGACATTCTTTGGCCTAAACTGCATCAGCATCTTGGGTATTAGTACATTTGTATAAATCACAGCGAGTGCCCCGCAGCTGAGCTTCTGAGAAAATGATGGGGAACGAGGCTTCTTGGGTTCTGCTTTAAGCACTGCTGCATAATCTTTGGCTTGATGAATCACATGATCTTTGATGCTACGGTAATGCCTGTAAAAACAGGAGACCTAATAGTGTTGAATCTTAATTACCAGGAGGGGAATCCATGTTACAAATAACACAAAATCATAGGTGTTCCAAAAATAATTTTTCGTTTGATTTTTACACATTGTAGTTTTCTTCAAAAACATGAGATGATTACTCAGGTGACAGTGACATATAGTATCTTCTTTCATGCTGAGAACATCTCTTTGTTGGTTGAACCAAAGACTTTTCCGTGTCTGACACTGGGGTGGTTGTCCCTTGAATCCTGGCTGGCCTTTGTGTAAAGCTCTGTCTGCTGGCGCTTGGACAGATTCAGCCAGCATTGCATCATAGACAGGGAGCACGCACTTAGTGACCTGTCTCAGCGGCAGCTAACCTTAGTGAGAAGACAGTTTGATCCACCCCGACTTGATAGGGAGGAGAGGTGCCCCTAGAGGACTATTAGCCCCTGGAAAGAGCAGGGGAACAGGCACACACTCTTGACTGTCTTGCTCATCTCTTAGTTTTATTTTTGAATACCTAGCCCAACAGAGATGAAGCTCGTGTTACTTGTAAACCCAGTTACTGGTGCATTAATATTTAGTATGCCAGAAATCCATTTTCACCCACTTCCCATTTTCAGAGCTAGTTAAACATGCCGTATGGTTCAATTTTAGAAAATTTTGTATACCACCGAGCGCTGTTATGGTGGGATGTCTGTAAAGAGAAGCAAGGTGCCACCCGTGCCCCGCAGGGAGCTGGCATTGCAGCAGGGAAGATGAGCCATTTGCAGGCCTGCCATGTTTGGCAGTTAGTGCTTAGGGCCCTGGTAGAGGTCCGGGTCCCACAGAGTGAGCACAGAGCCTGGGGGTTTCTGGCAGGCTAATTGGAGGATGTGGTGTTTGAACTGAGCTTCGAAGGAAGGAAGGATAGATACAGGCCAT
The DNA here is from genome assembly GCF_002837175.3 of Physeter macrocephalus. Taxonomy (NCBI): domain Eukaryota; kingdom Metazoa; phylum Chordata; class Mammalia; order Artiodactyla; family Physeteridae; genus Physeter; species Physeter macrocephalus. Next base: position 35,676 of record NW_021145783.1, on the reverse strand, counting down.
GGGTTGGGAGGGTGGAAGAAAAGCGACTTTCCAGCTGTTGGAAATATCACGAGCAAAAGCATGGAGACAGGAAATTGCAAAACGTGCGCGGCAAGCCCATGAGTGCGGTCGCAGCGAAGGCTGCACGAGCTGATGCAGTGGGATTTAGGCCAAGCTTATGGCTTGGAGGTAGACGGGTGGGGGGGCGGGGAGACAACAGGACCTTGCACTCTCTCCAAAGAGTGCATTCGGGGACCCATTGAAGTCTTTTGAGAAGAGAGGTGAGAGCATGTGAGGTGAGCATTCTTGAGCAGCACCAAGGAGACAGAGACCAGAGAGGAGGTTCTTAATAATTCAGTCTAGTAGTAGGACAGAAAGTGGGGAATCGTAAGTGATTTGTGGAAATGGAAGTCTTTTATCTTGACTTTCTCTACTGAAAACGTGTCACTATTTGTTTGTTTGTTTGTTTTTGTTTTTTTGAATGGGACCAAGGGGCAGCTGTTTTTGATGTTTTGAGCTTTTTTAGCCTTGGGTGATAGGATGAAAAGTATTGGAGATTTAAAATTCTGAGAAGTAACCTGAAAATCAACCACCTTTCTCAGCCACATTTCTGGGAACGAATTCTATTAAGTATATGCATAACTACTGAATGTTAGTTGTTCGTTTCTTCAGGCAAAATATCTTTAGCAGAGAGCGTGTTCCCCCATCAAAGAATAACCACTATTGAGAAAGGGCTTTAAGACTGAGTAATCAGGGACTTCCCTGGTGGCACAGTGGTTAAGAATCCGATTGCCTGCCGATGCAGGGGACACGGGTTCGAGCTCTGGGCCGGGAAGATCCCACATGCCATGGAGCAACTAAGCCCGTGCGCCGCAACTACTGAGCCTGCGCTCTAGAGCCCACGAGCCACAACTACTGAAGCCCGTGCGCCTAGAGCCCGTGCTCGGCAACAGGGGAAGCCCACGAGCCACAACTACTGAAGCCCGTGCGCCTAGAGCCCGTGCTCGGCAACAGGAGAAGCCACCACAACGAGAAGCCCGTGCACCGCAACGAAGAGTAGCCCCCGCTCGCCGCAACCAGAGAAAGCCCGTGCGCGACAACAAAGACCCGATGAATAATAAAATAAATATTCCCATTTTCAGAGCTAGTCAAACATGCCATATGGTTCAATTTTAGAAAATTTTGTATACCACTGAGCACTGTAAGGGTGGGATGTCTATAAAGAGAAGCAAGGTGCCACCCGTGCCCCGCAGGGAGCTGGCATCGCAGCAGGGAAGGTGACCCATTTGCAGGCCTGCCATGTTTGCCAGTCAAAAATAAAAATAAATAAATTTTTAAAAATACTTTAAAAAAGAGACCGAGTAATTGGGATTCTGTTAATATTAAGAGGTTAAAAATGACTCTAGCATTTAATACTAGCGTTCAGCATGAAGCTTTATTTAACTTCAGGTTATAACCTTAGATAAACAAACTTTCTAGCCTCATTAATGCTTACTCTAATTAATGTTACATAACAAAATGTGGACTTCCTGAATCGGTTGATACTATTGAGGACACAAATGTGTTATAGCCACATAACATACTTGATTTTAAGCCAGAGACCTCGACTGCAAATGCTGTGTGTCCTCACCGCTCTCAGTGTGGTCCTCAGACCAGCATTATCGTCATCACCTGGAGCTTGTTAAAATTGCAGCCTCTCAGCCTCCTGTTCATTCCTATTGAAGCAGAATCTGCATTTTAATAAGCTCCCCAGGTGATTGGAATGCAGAGTAAAGTTCAGGAAGCCCTGCTGTTTACAGCGATGAAGACTTGCAGATTCTTAATCCTGTATGTCACATTCATTCTTAAAATAATGTGGTTTTCATTCTGTAAATTGTTTCACTATTAAATAGGGCTAGATTTTGCTTTTCAAAGGGTTACAGAGTGTTTCAAACATATAGAAAAGTATCTGGGCTTATTTTCACGATCAGTAATAGAATTTCCCAATATGGCTTCCCTCTTCCCGTCTTCCGTTTTGTCCTAGAAACACAATTGTAACTCATGTCATATTTCCTTTTATTTTTTTTGGCCGCACCGTGCAGCTTGTGGGATCCTAGTTCCCCGACCAGGGATCGAACCCGGGCCAACGGCAGTGAAAGCGTGGAAGCCTAACCACTAGACCGCCAGGGAATTCCCGATGTCTCACTTCACATAAAAACTGTTTTCCTCTTTATCTTTTGACATGCAGCCATAATATGTGAGTTAGGCTAGCCTAGACCCTACTGAAGTTTCTAATAGAAACCTGTTTATTTGAAGGATGAACTTCGCTTATTAATATGAAGTTTGCATATTTAATACTACAGTGTTTTTAAGTGTTTCTTTCACTGGAACCCCAATACATGAAGAAGAAATGTAAGTATTTTGAGAGGTTGGCAAGAAGTGGGTACAAGGACTGACATGTGCCATACCTCTTCCCTTAATAACTTGTCCTGGGTTAGGCGCAGGTAGAGTTGGGATTTTCCGCTCAAGGCAGAAGTGATTACCCACAGAAACAGGCCCTGCATTTTGGCAGCAAGTACTGTGATCCTATAGTTCTTCCCATTAAAATGGAGCAGAGCCTTGAATCTATTCATTCTGAGAGTCTAAACTATGGATATTTGACTGGGCAGTGGTCCAGTTTTGACTAGGGTAATAGGAGAGAGAGAGAGAGAGAGTGGCTGATTCCCTTGTGTAAGTGAAGCAGTTAAGAAATTTGCATCTAAGAAGCTTTTTTGCTGCTGATGTTGGGAGAAAAGGGAGGTCTTTAAAAATTAGATGACTTTAAAACTTTTATTTATCTATTTTTAAAGAGTAATTATTTTTAACTTTTTTTGGAATCAATTTTATGTGGCATCAGGTTAAACAAATTATATTGAAACTTCCAGAGAGTTAGATGACTTTTTAAACCAAGGGCCTTGGATATTTGCTGTTCTCAGGGTAAACATCTTAGGCCTGTCCTTGGTCTTATCCTACGTATTAGGACTGGTAGGAATGGCGTGAGTGTGCTTTGATTACGTGCGCTGTATTACTTGTGGAAACTGCACTCAAATGAAAAACACCTTGGACTTCAGTGTTATTGAACACAGTGCTGCTTGTAAGGATCAGTTATTTGTTTGCTGTTGGCATTTGCTAACCTGTATTTCTTATGATTTGGCTGGATCTTCGTTACCTGGTGACTTTTAAGATGGAGACATTTATGACTTTTAAGCCTAAATAGACTCACTCATTTTATTAGCTAGTAAAAGCAAATGGAAGGTTTGAAATGGTCTTTAAGAAGACTTACAAGTTGTGATTATAGTCAGTGTGTTTATCTACTTGGAGCTCATATTTTATATTGTAAGTAGATTTTTTTTTTTAAGCCTTAATGAGATCTGTGACCCCATCCTAACTTTGAAAATCCAGTTTCCTGATGTTTTAAAAAAATAAATCTAGTCTGTTAAAAACTGACATGAAAAATAAGTTTTAAAATGTATCTGAAGTCATAATTCTTGAATAATTGGTTCATTTTAATCTTACTTGAACTTATGCCCTTGAGTAATAGTTAGGAAAAATTAAGAATAAAAATTAATTGTATTGTTTTGAAACATGAAGCAAAGCATTCACCTCGGTCTCATTCACAGCTGCTCACGCGTGGTGGGAAGGACACCCCGCCCCATGAAAAATGTTTTCTGTTGTGTGTAATTTGAAAGCCACTCATTGTATTATGGAAATAGGAAAGGCAAGCCAGAGAAACCTGTCTTGGGACACCAGAATTCCATTAAGCTCAGTTTTCTTTTTGAGATGTTTAATTTTTAAATTAAGTTTCAGTGTTAACAGTCTTTGTTATTTTTTCCACTTTGGAGATACAATTCTTCTGTTCAGATCCTTCTTCTGAATCCTCTTAATTGTGGCATCATAATTCCCAGGAATTGGCCTTTGGGGTGACCAAACCATCCTCACAGTGGGCAAAATTGGGAGTGTTTGGGGAGAACTGTTTTGGGGAACCTTTGGTGCCCAAGGTCTGTGCTCTGTGGGGTGTCTGGGGTGCGTGAAGGGGTGCTTACCCTCCTCCTGCAGCTCCCAGTCTAGCGAAGGGGCAGGCGGCTTTGTGTTCTTCCCTGGAAGGTGCCTGAGTTGCAGTCACTGAGGCTATCCTGAGCTCAGGTGTACGGGTCCTGCTTGGGGTGCGCGTCTGTGAAAGCCTCGCGAGCCTCTTTCTCTGTGGACTGGTGGCCTTTACACAAAGAGCCCCACTTCTCTCAGCGGAATTGTGTTTTGTTCTGCCCTTTAAACATTAATATTTTGTTTTAGTCTTGGACTGTAGACTCTGCTTCCCTTTTTCTTGGATGCATTTCTGTTCTGCACATTTACATGCATCTGTGTATGTATATGGAATACATATATGAGGTTCTGGGCAGGAACCTTATTTTAATACCTCTTTATTTCGCCTTTAGTGCCCTATAATAGGCCCTGACTTAATATTTGTTGAAAATGAAGTGTGTGGGCTTCCCTGGTGGCGCAGTGGTTGAGAGTCCGCCTGCCGATGCAGGGGACACGGGTTCGCGCCCCGGTCCGGGAAGATCCCACATGCCGCGGAGCGGCTGGGCCCGTGAGCCGTGGCCGCTGAGCCTGCGCGTCCGGAGCCTGTGCTCCGCAACGGGAGAGGCCACAGCGGTGAGAGGCCCGCGTACCGCAAAAAAAAAAAATAAATAAAAAATAAAAATGAAGTGTGTGTGTTCACACATGTGTGAATGGTGGTATAGAAATAACATTGTGTGTGTATATATGTCTTAAAAGATTAAAACTCAACGTTTTAAAGGACCAGTTGAAACCTGGCCATCCCAGGCCTTACACCATGTAGTGGACAGGAATCCTTGTTAACTTGTGTCCCCAGATAGTAAGACTGTGACTCGGGGTTCACTGTGCACATTGGACTTTCCGGTTCTGTTCGTCATGGGCAGTAAATCAGCTGTACTGTTTGCACAGCAATTCTGTTTTTTAGATTATTTATAAGATTGAAACCCATTGTTTATTTTTCTCAGCAGGTTTATTGAGCGAGTCAAGAATAAAATATTGTCTTAAGCAGTAGAGTAAGCCATTAGCCAATTGCAGCCTCAAAATGGTCACCAGAGTGTGTGCGCGCGCGTGTGTGTGTGTCTCCTGGAGGTGAGCGCCAAGTGAGGTGGGGGAGGTTCAGTGTTGCCAGCTTTGCAGCTTTGCAAGGTTCTTGTGACTCTTTATGGATTTTTTTTTTCCTTTTAGTCAGTTAGTGAGTCACCATCATATGCTATTTTATTATCTTGAAAACAGTCTGGAATTTTTATTCTGTGTCTTTGCTGTATGAGTGAAACACCAATGGGGATGTTCTGAACAATATTAAGCTAAAGTTTTAACTATAATGTTTGGTTATGTGTTTTCAGCTGAGCCGTTGTCTTTTTGTTCCCATGTGCAGGAGTTGGATTTTTCTTGAGTTTGGCAAGAAATGGTGACTTTCATGTGTTTGATTATTTTAGAGGGCTGGAAACAGCGTAGGTCCAACGCCTCTGGGATTTGGTGATTATTGGTTTAGGCACACGCCTCCTAAGATCAGAACCTGGTTCATTTTCCCACAGATGCTCTGCCTAGGAAATGTGTTAATGAGGTACATTGAATGAGTCAGAGCTTTGCGGCTTTAAGTTGTCAAGGGAGGTGTTTTATTAAGTTTTGGAGGGAAAATCTGGATTTGTGGAATAACTGAATTCAGAAGGAAATCGGCCCGGTGAGTCTGTATGCATGGCCAGCAGAGAGTAAAGCAAGTAGCAAGTGAACTGGGTAAACTCTGTACACTTTCTGCAGAGAGTGGGATAAAAAGCAAGACAGAGCTTTTTTGGGGTGTGTGGTGGGGGGTGGCGCACAGCGTGGCTTGTGGGGTCTTAGTTCCGTATCAGGTGACTCAGGAGAAAAGTCTGTGTGTTTCTCTGTACCATATTACATCTACCAGATGTTTAGGCAGAATAATACAGTGAAAGGACAGAATGCTTCTTATATAGTCATTTTGTATTCATATTAAAATGTGCAAGTTTAAAATTAAGAATATGCACCCATTTGTCCAGTATATTTGTCTTAGACTCAGACTAAAGCATACTGTTTTCTTTTGTACTATATTCTGTTCTAATCACTAATTTCCCAAATGCTAAAGTGTCTATGAATACTCAACATTGTTATAAAATTTTTTTGGAAATCGGTGACTTCTGATATCTAGCTAGCGAGAATGTAAACAGTTTGTGGTTTGTTCCGCATACCAGTTGATCAGCCCGCGCTGCCAGTTCGCTGAGTGGCCGGAGAAGGTGAGGGCTGGGCCTCTGCTCCCGCGGGGTCGCTCCCGCTGTTTCCTTACCGTGTGGGTTGGCGTGAACACAGGTGCTGACCTGTGCGGTGTGGCCTGTGAGTGGGGCCTCCTGGAAGGTGTGCGATCAGGGCTGGAAGCTGTTTGAAGGATAGGTTTTTTAAATGTTGAAACTTGTTTGAAATGTCTTGCCAGAGAAAGTTCTTGAAGTATCCTTGTCTATTGAGGAATTTTTGAAATACCCGAATCCCTCTGCAGCATCCGTACAGAATGTGCTCTGCTGCTTCTGAGAACCTGGTAACAGTGAACCCATTAAATGTGACCTGGTGGTTTCGGACAGTTGCATTGTTCGAAATGCCCTCCTTTTACTGAGCCGGCATTGGAATCACTTCACCTTCTGTAGGTCGTCCTGGTAGAGAGAATTGTTGCTGCGACCCTCCCTCTCAGAGGGCTCTCAGATAGGTCAGGGTAGGTGGCACGTTCCCTGCCTGGGCTTCCGGCTCCAGGCTGTGCAAGCACACATCCGCCCCGCACCTTGGGTGGGTCAGCTTGGGGAGCAGAGGGGCTGCCCCCTCCTCCCCCAGCCCCTCCCCCTCCTCCCCCGGGCCACTCCCTCTCCTCCCTGGGCCCCTCCTTCTCACCCCGCAGGCAGGCACAGGAGCTCATTGCTTGGCATGTTTCCTAGAGTAACAAAGTCACACTGGAGGCTTTGTTTGTTCTGTCGAGTTTAGCACGTCTTGAGGTTATAGCATCTTTACCCCCGGTCTCATTTCCCACAATGAGAAGGTGTTAACGTTAGGATTTAGTAAAGGACGTTACCTGGTACAGCAGTGCATACTCAGACTAACCATCAGTGAGGCCATTTGAACACCCAGAGTGGACGTAAGCACTTAAATCTTACTGAGCAGAGATTTCCAGTAACAAACCACAGCGTAATCATGCATGAAACAGTGGGCTTCTCTCTTGTGGGAAAGACCATTAGATTTAGTCACAGCCCCAGACCCTCCCCAGGAACCTGTTGGCGCTGATCATCTTGGCACCAAACCTGCCCCTCAAGCCCATTCCTACATGTTTTGGTAAGCTACAGGCTGGAGATCAGATAGCAGTCCTTTAGCAGACAAATGCCTTTATCTGTCTGCTGCTTTTGTTCCAACCAGCGGTTGAATGTAAAGCTGGAGTTCTCCTCCCCTCCCTCCAGGGAAAAAAAGCCTGGAAAGAGGCTGTTCACGCATTAAACTGCCGGCCCTGGATTTTAAGGTGAACCATTGCTCTGGTGCATGCTGTCCATTCTCCAGGTTGGACTTGCTGCCTTTCACTGAGCCTTTCTCGTCCCCAGACCCCTTCCTCCTCCTTCCAGGTTGGTAGGGAGAGCACCCCAGCAGTGTGGTTCATGGTCAGTGCACCTTGACCAAAGGGTGGCAGCCTCACCTGTTGTCATAAACTAATCCAGTCCGAGTAGGAAGTCTAGCATTTCGTTGTTTACCGTTGCTGCATAACAAGAGGGCAAAGGTCACAAGGTCTGTCACTCAGCTTCACGACCGCTGTCGTAGGTAAACACAGACCCTTAGGTATCAGGTTGACCATTTCCTGTTCTCAGATGCTGTAGTCCCTCTGCTGGTTTGGTGACGCTGCTTTAAGAAATTTTTTGTGCGGCTCCTTGCTGAAGATGACATGGTCTCTTTCCCCAGGCCTTCAGCTGTGTATGTTGCACAGGGAAAACTGGAGAACTCCCTCTGGCTGTGGAAAAATTATTTCAGTTCTTAGGCAGGGATGGCCAGGAATAGATGTGACAGAAATTCCTCTACCTCACATCCCACCCCTAAAATATTACCAGACCGTGCAACTTGTTTGGGGTGCCCCCAAACCGAGCGTCTCTCAGTTCGACTTTCTGTTCACTTCTTGTTTTCTTTCACTGCCCGCCCCTGCCCTCAGCCCAGCCCCCGCACTCGCCGCGGGAGTCATCTTCTAGCACACGTAACCTTTAAGCCAGAAAGAAAGTGCATTGCTTATAACAGAACAAATCTCTGTTCTGCTCTTATTTTGAAGTCCTCCGTGTTATTTAATGTGGAGGATATTCGCGCTGAAAGCCTGTTCCAAGTAGGCATTCGTACATCCCAGAGGAACTTTTGATTTATTTCCTTAACTCTGCCCTCCTTTCTCTGTGGTTCAGAAACCTTTAATGATCTGTGAAGCTCTGAGACTTCAGTGCAAAACAGTAGTTGGTTTAAGAACCCCTCCCACTATATAAAAGGACTGCCGGTTTCCACATGCTGGGTTTTTGACTCCCTGAAAGGCTGACCTCTCAAAAATTTTGGTTCTACAGCCTGGTGTCCTGGGTTGGGGCCTTGATAATGCTTTTGTGAAGTATTTTTTCCTCCTTCTCTCCCTCTCTGAAAGGTTGTAATGAAAATTCTGGGCTCTTGGCCAGCCTGTGGGATGCGATACAGTAGAAATGTTTCTGGAGCCCTTGGTTACGGCTCAGCTTTGATTAGGGTTACTTCCCGTAAGCTTAATTTTGTCCCTCCCTCCCCCCACCCCCGCCTCCCTTTTTTTATGGCTAAGAAGGTTAACTTAGCCAAGGTTAAGCATTTTATTGCGCAAGCTGCCGCAGCCTTAGTGTCACCGTGCCAGGGTTTTGTGGCAGAAAGAGACGAGGGAGAAACAACTTTTTCCCTCCGTGTTTGCGTTTCTTCATCCCAAGACTGCCTTCTCCTTTCACGCCTGCTTTCACGTAAGCAAGCTCTGTTTCTTCTACTCAGGGTGTTCCAGGAAACCATCGTTCAACTTGTCTCGGGATTTTGTTAAGCTGAAAATCATGGTAGACCTCCCTCTTCGGGGTTTCTGCCAGGTGGAGGGAGGAGCCTCCCAGAGCAGCAGTCAGCGGTGACACTCCTTTGATCCTCCTTGTGTTTCTCCATTTCAAAAGAAAGAGGTGGTTGCAGCTTTAGTTCTCTTATGACTTTGGATTTATAGCTCTTTTCATCCTGACAAATGAGAACACTTTGCAGACATTATTTCATGGTGCGGGTCGCCAGCGATGTTGCACAGGGAGGAAACTGAGGTGCACCAACCCGGGGCGGGGGGCGCGGGGGGCGGGCCTTGTGGGCAGGGAGCGGGCTCGAGCCACGGGCAGAGCCTCCGTGGCGTGAGTGCTTGCCTTTGGGGCCACGTTTGCTTTTTATAGGAGGAAAGGGAGATTTTATTATCATCGAGATGCTTTGTTCACAGTAGGATTCCTTGGCCAACCTGTAGTGATGAAGCATGGGGACGTGTAATCCCTCTGTGTCCGGCCTCTCGGGTGCGCTGGCGCGGGCGCCGCAATACAAATGCTCTTAGATCGCTGCCCCAGAATCCTCCCAGTCTCTTCCTCTTGGGGAAGAAGTGGCCCTGCTTCCTTCTGGGTTAGGTCCTGGGAGCCTGTCAAGAGTTTTGTCATGGCCAGCCCAGCTTTGTCTTTCCTAGGTTCTGCACTGAGCGTGTACAAGTCACTGGACAGAGCTGGCTGCGGTGCGAGCCTGTGCCGAGCTCACTCTGGTCTCCCCCAGACTGCAGACAGCGCTGTCCAGACGTGAACCCTCAGGATCATGAACTCTCCATTGACTTAACAGTTCTGACCAGAGTTGCTCTTGCCTCATTTTGGTGAAGTCAGTTTCTGAGGCTTTGGTTTTTGTGTTTAAATCTCTCTGGAGATAATAGAGGGCTGTGTCGGGCATTTGTGGTTCTTTTCATTCCTCCTCCCACACACTCCTGTGAACTCATTCTTGCTAGAGCTGAAAATCTGGCCTAATGTTACAAATGTAAACAATACCCCTTAGATTTTTAAAGAATCTCTTTGGACTGAGTGGGATAGAAGTCTCAGACGGTTCCCGTTATTCCCAGCTCGTCCTCTTCTCTCGCGCACACACACAGACACACAAACATTTATATATGTGATACTGCAGTTTTAAAAAGTTTCCGTTATTCTGTGCACAGTTCTTTTAAAACCTGTTAGTTTGAATTGATTTCAAACTTAAAAAGTTGCAAGGATAAGAAAAAAAATTCCCACATATCCTTTACCCAGATTCCCCAAATGTTAACGTTTTATTACATTGCTTTCAACTCTCCCTTTTAAAACCTATGTAGGTCCTCCGCCCCGAACTGTTTGAGGGTAAGTTGCAGACCTGTTGCCCCTTTCTCCCTGAAAAATGCCCTATAGCGCCCTCAGGATTTGGTGAAAGCTATATTATTGCCTGCTTCTCTTTAAAAAATACTTACCTGGTTGGCTCAGCCAGAACCCTACTGCTGCAGTAAAAATCTTAATACGTGTAAGTTTGTGCTTCGTAAGGGTGTGTGTAGTAATTTTTCCCCCTGAAAACACAGGAGAAAATTAGAATCACTGATAATTCATCACCAAGAGATGACTGCTAGTTAACATTTTAGTCCGTATTCTTCAGACTGTTTCTAGGCATAACATATCAGTAAATAATTTAAATAGAGTAGCCTCATTCTGTTCTGTAACCTTTTTAAACTTAACTGTGATCTTTTACATTAGATGTATAGCTATATCATCATTTTGACGGTTGTATTTTTATTTTATTTTATTTTTATTATTTTTTTTGGCCACACCATGTGGCTCACGGATCTTAGTTCCCCAACCAGGGATCAAACTCGTGCCCCTTGCAGCGGAAGCGCAGAGTCCTAACCACTGGACCACCAGGGAATTCCCTGATGGGTGCGTTTTTTAAAGATACCATAATTTTATTAACCAATTTCTAATTTTGAACATTTATTTCCAGTTTCTAGCTTTTTTGTTTTTCTTTATTTTTCCCCACTGTTAACAGTTTTTTTCCTTGATGCTTTATTTTGGGGTCTGGTCCATTTAATCTCTTTAAAATACATTCCTAGTGTACCTTAAGTGTAAAAGCTATTTATTTCAAATACTATTTATATTTTTAAGGTCTTTAACACATAGTGCCAAATTGTCCTCCAGAGAGATTGAATTAGTTTATTACGCTTCTGCCAGGTTCCCACAAGCTCTTGGCCCTCGGCTGTTGTTCTTTTCAGTGTTTTATCCTACAAGTCTTCTTGTTCTGGGAACGCTTTATGCTACTTGGAACAACCCTTCCCCGAAACAAAACAAAAATAAAAACAAAACCGAAAGTCTGACAGGTGCTCAGTGGCAGATTTATCCAGAAGCAGATGAACGGAACAGGGACCTGGGGCCTCCTCTCCCCAGCACTGGCAATATTTTGGTGGCTGATTAGAGCTGATTGGCATCCTTGAGGAGAGTGAGGTGAGTGAGGGTCATGCCTTAGGGACAAGCGCTCTGAACCTGCCGTGTGGCCTCCGCTAGAGCAGTCCTTCCTCCCAGCCTCACAGCACCAGCCTGTTGCCTTCCAGCTTGCCCTGAGTAACTGAGTGAATTGTTAACCCTGGTTTTTTTGTTTCGTTTTGGTTTGGGTTTTATTGGCTGCCTTGGGTCCGCATTGCTGTGTGCGGGCTTTTTCTCTAGTTGCAGCGAGTGTGGGCTACTCTTCGTTGCGGTGCACAGGCTTCTCATTGCGGTGGCTTCTCTTCTCACGGAGCATGGGCTCTAGGGCGTGTGGGCTTCAGTAGTGATGTGCGGGCTCAGTAGTTGTGGTGCACGGGCTTAGTTTCTCTGCGGCACGTGGGTTCTTCCCGGACCAGGGCTCGAACCTGTGTCCCCTGCATTGGCAGGCGGATTCTTAACCACTGCACCACCAGGGAAGTCCCCCCCCCGCACCCCCCGGTTTGTTTTAACTGTGATGTTGGGTTATCTGTGGACTCTTCCTCCTTTCTTCTCACTCCCACTCCTGCTAATCAAGGGTTGCTTGTTTTCATGATTAGTGAACTGTAGCCTAATCCACAGTTCCTGTAGAGAGAGGGAGCTCAGTACTAGTCATCTCAGGCCAGAATCTCTGGGACTCTCTGCATAATGGGTCAGGCTTTGATTTTTCTCATCTCCTTAAACCTGAGTTTAAAGGCCTGTCTTGTTCATGGAAGTATGATTATGTAAAGATTAAGACTGGTAAATGGATTTAAAGTGTTAAATACATGTATTTAAAGTAATTTTACTAGAATACTTACTATATCCTAGTAACAACCTAGAAAGACTAGAAATAGAGAGGCTGAGTATTTTATTAAAGAAAGTGGATAACGAAAAACAACCAAAGAAAGTGATTTTTTTTTAAGGGAAATAACAAAGGTAACAGCAGATATCAGTGAAATATGAGAAAAAAGTGAGATGATCTTTTTTTAAATTATTTTATTTTATTATTTTTTTTTGAGATGATCTTTGATAATAACAATAAAATAGACAAAGCAAGACTGATCATGAAAAAAAGAGAGAAGGCACAAGTAAACAATATTAGATAAAGGAGCCAGTGCAGATAGCCAGATAGAATTTTTAAAACACAACAACAAAAATAACAGGACTACTGTAACAATTTTATGATAGGAAATTTTAGAAGGGAGACCAAAAGAGAATTATCAAAACTGACTCAAGATAGAAACTTTGAACAGATTAATAATCATTAAAGAAATGGAATCAGTGGCTTAAGCACCCCTCTACCAGCACCAGCCCTACCCTAGAAAGTTTTACAGATGAATTGTACCAAGTATTTAATTAACAAATAAATCGTATATAAACTTTTTCATAGACTAGGAAAAGAAGGAAAGCTCTCCAACTTATTTTAAAAGGTCAGTTTACCCTTGATATCAAAACCGTATAAGGACAATCTGAAAACGGAAATTGTGGTCCCTGCCCGCCTGCCCCCGCACCCCTAGAGGTGCCCAGGAGGGCAGGCGATGGAGCCAGGCCCCTCACCTCTGCTCTTTCCTGATGACACACTGGTCCTGCTGGAGACCTGGATGCCCCCCGCTCGCCCTGGAGTGGCCACCGGCCTGAGTAGTTGAAGTGACGACGGACAACTGGCGCCCTGTCTGTGAGCACCGATGCCTCTTTGGCCTTCGAAGCAGTCCTTCTCCAGACTCCCTTTCCTGGAAGAGGGCACTGGCGATACTGGCATGGGCATTGCTGAAAGTGAGAGCCTGTGCCCACCCTGACGGCCCTCCCCTCCCTCCCCCTCCTGCGATGGAAGGACCCATAGGGTAGACACTTCGAGGCAGGCAGGAGGCTCTGCTTAAAATGTATTTTTTTATTTGTGAGTAAAATTTGGTGTCAAAAAATAAATAATAAAAAAGGAAAGAGAGGGCTTCCCTGGTGGCGCAGTGGTTGCGCGTCCGCCTGCCGATGCAGGGGAACCGGGTTCGCGCCCCGGTCTGGGGGGATCCCACATGCCGCGGAGCGGCTGGGCCCGTGAGCCATGGCCGCTGAGCCTGCGCGTCCGGAGCCTGTGCTCTGCAACGGGAGAGGCCACAACAGAGGGAGGCCCGCATACCACAAAAAAAAAAAAAGAGAAATTGTAGGCGAGTTTCTTACTTCACGAACAGAAACAGAAAATGTTCTAAGTGAAATATTACCAATCGGAACAGAGCAGTGTAAAAAAAGTACTACATGGTGACCAAGCAGGTCTTATCCCAGGAATGCAAGGATAGTTTCACATCAGTGTTCCAGTCATCTACTGCTGCGTGACATACCACCCCAAACTTGGTGGTATAAAACAGCCAGTTTACTATGTTCATGGAGCCCATGGTTCAGCAGTTCTGGATGGGGCACCACGAGGGTGATGTGTCTTTGCTCTACGGTTTCTGAGCCTTCAGCTGGGAAGACACAAATGGCTGGGGGTGACACCAACAGCTGTGATCTTCTTTACTCACCCATCTGGCTCCAGGCTGTGATGACAGAGTCGTCTCTGAGGCTGGGCTCGGCGGGCACTGTCAGCGGGAGTACCTGTGCCACTACATTTGGCTTGGACTTCTCGCAGCGTGCTGGCTGGCTCTTCAGGAAAGCTAGGCAGAAGCTAGATGGCCCTCTCTGACATAGCTGTAGACGTCGTGTCATCATTTCTACCATATCGTATTGGTTACAAACAAGTTACTGAGTCCAGCTCAGATTCAAAGGAAGGGAAATCAGACTATCTTTTGATGGAGGAGTGACAAAGTCACATTAAAAAAGAGTAGGTGGAAGGATCATGCACCATACCATGATCAAGTGGGGTTTATCCCAGGAATGCAAGGATTCTTCAGTATACACAAATCAATCACCCTGTTAACAAATTGAAGGATAAAAACCATATGATAATCTCAATACATGCAGAAAAAGCTTTTGACAGAATTCAGCACCCATTTATGGTAAAAACTCTCCAGAAAATAGGCATAGAGGGAACCTACCTCAACATAATAAAGACCATATATGACAAACCCACAGCCAGCATCGTTCTGAATGGTGAAAAACCGAAACCATTTCCTCTAAGATCAGGAACAAGACGCCCATTCTCACCACTATTATTCAACGTAGTTTTGGAAGTTTTAGCCACGGCAGTCAGAGAAGAAAAAGAGATAAAAGGAATCCAAATCGGAAAAGAAGAAGTAAAACTGTCACTGTTTGCAGATGACATGATACTATACATAGAGAATCCTAAAGATGCTACCAGAAAACTACGAGAGCTAATCAGTGAATTTGGTAGAGTAGCAGGATACAAAATTAATGCACAGAAATCTCGTGCATTCCTATACACTGATGATGAAAAATCTGAAAGAGAAATTAAGGAAACACTCCCATTTACCACTGCAACAAAAAGAATAAGATACCTAGGAATAAATCTACCTAAGGAGACAAAAGTCCTGTATGCAGAAAACTATAAGGCACTGATGAAAGAAATTAAAGATGATACCAACAGATGGAGAGATATACCATGTTCTTGGATTGGAAGAATCAACATTGTGAAAATGACTATACTACCCAAAGCAATCTACAGATTCAGTGCAATCCCTATCAAACTACCAATGGCGTTTTTCACAGCACTAGAACAAAAAATTGCACAATTTGTATGGAAACACAAAAGACCCCGAATAGCCAAAACAATCTTGAGAACGAAAAATGGAGCTGGAGGAATCAGGCTCCTGGACTACAGAGTATACTACAAAGCTACAGTAATCAAGACAGTATGGTACTGGCACAAAAGCAGAAATATAGATCAGTGGAGCAGGATAGAAAGCCCAGAGATAAACCCACGCACCTGTGGTCACCTTATCTTTGGTAAAGGAGGCAAGAGTATACAATGGAGAAAAGACTGCCTCTTTAATAAGTGGCGCTGGGAAAACTAAACAGCTACATGTAAAAGAATGAAAGTAGAACGCTCCCTAACACCATACACAAAAATAAGCTCAAAATGGATAAAAGACTTAAATGTAGGGCCAGACACTATAAAACTCTTAGAGGAAAACATAGGCAGAACACTCTGTGACATAAAGCACAGCAAGGTCCTTTTTGACCCACTTCCTAGAGGAATGGAAGTAAAAACCAAAGTAAACAAATGGGACCTAGTGAAACATAAAAGCTTTTGCACAGCAAAGGAAACCATAAAAAAGACGAAAAGACAACCCTCAGAATGGGAGGAAATATTTGCAAATGAAGCATCTGACAAAGGATTAATCTCCAAAATATACAAGCAGCTCATGCAGCTCAATATCAAAAAAAACAAACAACCCAATCCAAAAATGAGCCGAAGACCTAAATAGACATTTCTCCAAAGAAGATATACAGATGGCCAACAAACACATGAAAAGATGCTCAAAGAATGGGAGAAAATATTTGCAAATGAAGCAACTGACAAAGGATTAATCTCCAAAATTTACAAGCAGCTCATGCAGCTCAATATCAAAATAACAAACAACCCAATCCAAAAATGGGCAGAAGACCTAAATAGACATTTCTCCAAAGAAGATATACAGATTGCTAGCAAACACATGAAAGAATGCTCAACATGATTAATCATTAGAGAAATGCAATTCAAACCTACAATCCGATCTCATCTCACACCGGTCAGAATGGCCATCATCAAAAAAATCTACAAACAATAAGCTGGAGAGGGTGTGGAGAAAATGTAACCCTCATACACTGTTTGTGGGAATGTAAATTTATACAGCCACTATGGAGAACAGTATGGAGGTTCCTTAAAAAACTAAAAATAGAATTACCATACAACCCAGCAATCCCACTACTGGGAATATACCCTGAGAAAACCATAATTCAAAAAGAGTCACATACCACAATGTTCATTGCAGCTCTGTTTACACTAGCCAGGACATGGAAGCAATCTACGTGTCCATCGACAGATGAATGGATAAAGAAGATGTGGCACATAAATACAATGGACTATTACTCAGCCATAAAAAGAAACAAAATTGAGTTATTTGTAGTGAGGTGGATGGACCTAGAGCCTGCCATACTGAGTGAAGTAAGTCAGAAAGAGAAAAACAAATACCATATGCTAACACATATATATGGAATCTAAAAAAAAAAAAACGGTTCTGATGAACCTAGAGGCAGGATAGGAGTAAAGACACAGACGTAAAGAATGGACTCGAGAGGGCTTCCCTGGTGGCGCAGCGGTTGAGAGTCCGCCTGCCGATGCAGGGGACGCGGGTTCGTGCCCCGGTCCGGGAAGATCCCACGTGCCACGGAGCGGCTGGGCCCGTGAGCCATGGCCGCTGAGCCTGTGCGTCCGGAGCCCGTGCTCCGCAACGGGAGAGGCCACGGCGGTGAGAGGCCCGCCTACCGCAAAAAAAAGAAACAGAAAACTGTTCCCAGTGGCAACAGAAATTGTGACTCTGCAATAAATATAACAATTGATGTGTGAGGCCTTTATTAAAAAGAAAAAAAAAAAGACGTTAAAACACACGAATAAAAAGACCTGAATAAATGGAGAGATGAAGTGGCAGTGTTGATCAATAAAAACACTCAATATTATAAAGATATCTTTACTCTCATTACTTTATAAATTCAATATGATTTCAATAAAAATGTCAACAGAGTTTCTTATGGAACTAGCAAACATTTATAAGGGAGAATAAAGGTTCAAAAATAGCAAGAAAATTCTGAATAAATGAGATAGGCTTTGCCTCATGAGACTTGTAAAGCTAGACTAAGACCGTATCGTATTGATGTAAAGAAGACAGTGTGGCCGATAGAACAAAGGCAGGCCTGTGTGGAATCCATGGTCAGTGGAGGTCAGGTTGTAGCTGCCCTTGGGGAGGTGTGGAGGTTCATCTGCCGAATTCAATACTAACTCTTTGGCTAGGTATTCAGGGCCCATTATACTGTGGCCCAAATCGGCTTTCTCAGCCTCCTTGCTTGCTGTCTCCGCTTATGGCATCTCAAGCCCTAACCAAATACCAGACTTCCCATCCTTGTCTTATGTTTCTTCCTGGGCTTTGCTGTGTAGAATGCCTGCCCCTCCCCTTATCCATGTAGAAAACCCCATATGTTTACCAATTTAATTTCCTTCATCAATCTTTTTCCTGATCTAAAGGGGATGTAATTCCTATGTTCTCTCCCTCCTTTGAACCCCCAAAGAATTTTGTGCCTCTCTTGGGGCATTTGTCTGGCTCTGTTTGGTCTTCCAGAATTACATCTTAAGCCTCCTTTTTTGGACTGAACTCCTGAAGGCAGGAACTGTCTGGCTCATATGTATTTATCACTGTCATAGTGCCTTGCACATAGTTGCCCAGAGAAATATTTGTAATACTGCCTTAAAGTTGAAGGTTGAGTCAGTCTTTTTGAAGATAAGTGTGAACTGGAGAGCAAAGAGCCTGAAATCAGAAAGGAGAAATTACAGAAGGTTGTGGGCGCCGTAGACGTGAGCGCTGAAGCCAGTGGGTGGCGCTCCGGGCAGATGGAAATAGACCAGAAGACCCAGGAACTGACCACATTGGGGGGAGAGGCGATAAACGTCGAAGGACCACGAATCCCCACGGCTTAGAGAACCGAGGAGCTAGCGGTAAACAGAAGAAGGGCGAGGTTAGTTTTGCTGCCTTTTGCGTACAGAGTTTCAGATGTGTTGATTTTTTTACGTTTTCATTCCGTACATGCTTTTGCTTAGTTTGGTAAATGCGACAGGCAGCGTTTTGTTCTGTGGTAGAAAGCCTAGTCCTTAAGCTCCAGTTCACAGCCCAGCTATGCCACTCATCCCCTGCGGGCTTTTGGTAAGTCTTTCAGACGCTGGAAAATGTAGGTTCCCCCCTAGTAAAGTGAGGCCACAATCAGAACCTCCCTCAAGGACTGTAGTAGAAAGAAGGCAGCAGTGATTACAGGTAACATGAGTTGAGCTCTCATTCTGCGCGGGCACTGTTCTCAGCACTTACACCCGTGAATCTCCAGAGCGGCTCCTGAGGTGTACGTATTCTTGAAGTTAGTACTGTCGTCATGTTACTTGTGAGGAAGTCGAGGCAGATTGCCACACAGTTCACACTGAGTCAGCACTTGAACTTGGACATGGTGGCTGCGGAGTGCCAGTCTTACCACTGTGTCAGGCTGTTTCTACTGCACTGTCTATCTGTTCAGTGAGCTGCTATCTGCTCCCAGGGAAGGACACGCCGTAGCTGTCTTACGAGGCATGTGTAAAGCCACAGACGTGTTGGAAAGCATGGTTCGAGGTGTTAGTCCTCACTACCTTTTGGATTTCTCCATGCCTTTAAAATGAGAAGATGCTGCTGAAAATGAATAAACTGACACTTTGTGGAGAAAGGAATGCTATAGTCACAGTGGGTATCATTAGGGTTTTTCTTCTTCTTCTTCAGCTTGATTTGGACTACTTCATGAGGGATGCAGGGTCTCCTTTGGGGGTGATAAGAGTGTTTTGGAACTTGGTAGAGGTGATGCCTGCCCACATTGTGAATGTACTAAATAACCTCGGAATTGTATACTTTAAAGTAGTTAATTTTATGTTAAGCAAATCTCACCTTAAAATTTTTTTTAAGTGAATTTGAGTTCGATTTTACCTTTGGAAGTATATAGTTACAAAGAGGAGTAACGGGCAGTTCTCTCTCCTGTTAGAATTAAGGTAGATTTATTAGAGTGCTGGCTGCTTTCATTGTTATCCACAGCTGATGAAAAGGACAGGAAAATCCTGCTTGTAGCTGAGCAGTCTTTAGAATTCTATTGCATTCCTTCCAGATTCCATCACCCTAGCCAAGAGTATGAGGTATTTGATAATAGGGGACTGATCCCAAGAGGACAGACACTCTTTCATGTGAGTTTTCATATGCCTCAGGTCAGCGTTCACGCCACACTCTTCATCTTGGTCGGCTTTTAAATGTGGGCGTGGGCAGCAGACCTCACCTTGAATTCAGGTCTAGAAGCTGGGCTTCAAGTTCATGCCACACAGAGAGAGCATCGGGACAGAATGGACCCCAAGTGATCCCACAGCAGCCCTGTCCCCTGGGCCTCCCTACAGACACTGTGATGGGAGTTAATGTGTCCCTGAGGACAGGAATAAGAAATTATGTGCTGCCAGGAGATTTTCTTCTGCCCAGTTGTTTTGTGCCTTCTCATGAATCATTAAGGCTCTTAGCACTGGCTTGAAGGCTTTTGGTAACGTCCCTGGAAGGGAGATCTTTCTCTGGAATCCACTCTAGGTGGGTAGGTAATGGAATGGTCATCCTTTAAGCATAGAGAGAGGGGTCGTTTCCCCGGAGGAGCATAATAGTAAGCACTAAAATGCTAGTTTGAGCCTTCCTTCTCCAATTTTGTGTTCCTGTTTTCCTTTGGCTTTCACTGTCTAACTCTATCCAAACATCTCATTCAGTCAACCTGTTGAACCTCTAATCCTTCCTGCTGCACTCGCATTGCAAGCATTCATTTGAAGGTTGGGTTTGTTTTTGGTTTTTTTTTTTCCCCCTGTTTAGAAACACAGATGTCTTACATCCCCACAAAAGAATTTCAGAAATTAACCTATTTCCAGCAAGATCCAGGCAAGTTTGACATTGTTTTCTCAAAGCACCTTATTCAAGGTCTTCAGCAAATATGCTGCTCTTCTAAATCAAGCACCCGCCTCGACCTTTTCTTCCTCAGCCCCAAGTGTGTCCTCAGATGCCTGCACAGCTGAGCAGGAAATGAGGCTCCTTTTTTTCCCTAAACTAGTAATGCAAACAAGGCCAAAGAGGAAATTGCTCATTCTTTGGTATTATTAAGTTTATTTTTAGTTTCCTAGTACTTGATTTATTTTGGAGGGAGGAGGGGGTAAAACACAGTACCTTACTAAGGGAAATACTAGACACCTTATCTAAACGGTTATTACTAAGCTAACAGACTTCCCACATTGAATGCTTTCTGACTAGTTCTTAAAATGTATTTTCTTCTTTTAAATTTTATTTACATTTATTTATTCAGTCAGCTAGTCACTCAAAAGACATTTGAGTTCCCATCTGGAAGTCTTTTTTAGGGAGATGCTGAGGGTATAAAAATGGGTAACATATTTTCTTCTACTCTTAAAATGTTCATAGTCTGCTAAGAAAAACAAGTGTAGCTTCATGTGATAACTGCTACATAGAGATATAATAAATACACTTGTTTTTATGGTTTTATGGTTTACAGGGCAGTTTCCCATATTTTATCTTGTTCATCTTAATGACAGTCTCCTGAAGCAGTTAGGTAACTGGCGGAG
Source organism: Physeter macrocephalus (assembly GCF_002837175.3). Taxonomy (NCBI): domain Eukaryota; kingdom Metazoa; phylum Chordata; class Mammalia; order Artiodactyla; family Physeteridae; genus Physeter; species Physeter macrocephalus. Next base: position 14,808 of record NW_021145783.1, on the reverse strand, counting down.
TTGGGACTCAGACCTGTGACCTGTCATCACTTTTTACTTGCTTGTTCCGCCTCTCAAGCGGTAGTAAACATTTCTCTTCCTGGTGTGAGATTGCTTGACTGTGGAGTTTGTCATCTTTGCTGTAACCTCTTCTTCCTTCTTACGTAAAATTTCTGGCAAATGTGTGTAGATTCTTTTTCCACTCTCTCCGACCTCGGACAAGTTACTTGATTCCTTTGTGTTTTAGTTTTCTCATCTGTAAAATGGAGATAATATGACCTACATCCTAGCACAGTTGTGAGGATTAATTGCATATGTGATGGTCAAAATGATCTTACCTGTACTAGTTGTCAAACCTAAAATTTGTGAGAGACTGAAAAGTAAAAAATGTTACTCAAGTCGTACAATTCAAATACAATTCAAATACAGCATGTTTGGCTCAGTTTTTTTGTTTGTTTGTTTGTTTGTTTTTTGCCGGGGCTGGAGGGGGCTCACTTTTAATCAAGATTTCTGTTACACTCCTCAACTTATAATGGGAAAAGCTCTGTATATAGCTGTGTTGTGTGCCCAAGATGGATTGTGTGAATTTGTGTTGAATCTGGGCTCTGTCCTGTCTGTGCATTTAGAGTACTGTGCTCGAATTAGAAATTGAAATGTGGAGTTTCGGAATGAGTCAAGGGTCCCCCTCGGGCTGTGTTGTAGAGGATCACTGCTGCGTAAGTCACAGGTGAGCACGCGGGGGCATCCGTCTTCAGGTTGGAGGACTGGGCCTTGGGTTTCTGTCGACTGAAGCTTCCAATAGCCCTTCAAACTACAGACAAAAATGAAGGGAGTTAAAGAAGATAGTCATATCTTCATCTGTTTTCTTGAGATATTTTAAACTTCCGTTTATATGGTTTCCATTTTTACCAGGACACTAGTAAATCCGTAATTAATTTGATGCCATTAAACTCTTATTGATTAAATCATCTCTGGTTTATTTGGTTGCTCGGCTCTGGATGCACCAGAGTTGAGCGTTATTGTTTTATCTTACCTGTGCTGTTCAGCTGACGTTAATAACAGAAATAAAGTCTTTGTGCTTGGGTCTCTTTGTTGGGAGGGGCCCAATATGCCAGTGATATAGAATATTTTGTATTACTGTTAAAGTATCTTGACCTGTTAGGGCCAGAAATCAGCCCCATTTCATAAGTAGAATTAAATAAGACATGAAGAAGGAACGTTCAACCAGAGCAATGTAGCAGGTGTTGAGGCTGAGTCAGCAAGAGAAAGGAGGTCCCCTAGGCCACTGCTGGCTGTCATGCTGTGGCTCCGATTGGAAAAGCCCAAAAGATGCAGATACCGTGACTCAGGCCCCCCCAAAGAGGACGCTGCATCTTCCTTGGCATTTTTTTCCCTTAATGGGGATAGAGATAAGAACTGTTATATTTGGATCCTTCCAGAACAGTTGGTGAATTAAGGAAAAGGCTTAAGACTAAAAAGTTCGCAGAAATGCCTGGAAAGGTAAGATAAAGTAGAGCAAAGTGTAGGACAGTTTCTGGCAAACCGGCATCATCTTGGCGGGCTGCGTGGTCACTTTGGGGGCTAATCCTGTGGACGTCCCGTCTGAGCATCTCCCCCTTCCTTCTCATGACACAAGCCACCCACGTGCTCCTTCTCCCACTTTGTGGTAAACGTCATGCCTTTTATTAGTGTACATCTTCGCTGGGTGATATCAGACTGTGTTTTGACCAAGCTCTACGTAGCTTAGGATTCTTAATATTATTTTCTATGAAATAGAGGCCCTTTCAAATGATCACTGAGATGGCACGCCGCACTCTTTGCAGCCGTGTCTGTGCTCGTCACTTGCATTGGTCAGACAGCTGCTGCACGAATGGATGAAACTTTCCGTACAGGACGGCCCAATTGATAAAAACGTTTCATCGATGCCTCACTCTTGGCTTACTGGCTTACCAGGTGCTGCCCCTAACTCCTCAGGGTCTCCACATCCCTTAGAGATGGACTCCACTGCTGGTGTGAGTTACGAATACTCTGGGTCCATAATTAAAGCTACTGTGCTAAGAGGAAAGATGGGGGTGATGTGGACGGTCTTCAGAGCAGGTGTTGAGTGTTGATAGGGAAGAACCAGTGTTTTATCTTTGCTGGATTTTTAGAAGGCTAGAAATGAAAAATGGGACCCAGGGGAGAGGAAAAATGGTGCTTTCTCAGCAGGTTACGTATATTCAGTATCCAGGTTAGGGAAAATACCAGACTAAAAAAAGATAAAGGATTGGTTAGATTAGACTTTTTTGATTTTTTCAAATGTTTGACATTTTGCTGAATACTATTCTTCCAGTGCACTCTGAGTTTTTTTTTATCAAAAAAAAGCGAAGCATTATGCTTAACTTGTAAGTTCTTGAGCATATAAATTTTTTTAGGTTATTTCCTAAAAAGATCAGTCAAGTTGGTATTAGACTCTCTTATACCCATTCATTTTGCAAATATTTATTGATGATTTACAGAATGGTGGACATTGTGTTAGGTGCTAGGAGTATAGCAATCAACAAAACAATAATGTTCCCTGATTGATGGAATTTTAAGTCTGTAAGAAGACATATTAAGTGAACAATCCTTTAAGTATTGATATATAATTATAAATCCTGATGTGTACTGTGAAGGAAAAGTACTAGAAGTATAATATAACAGAGGGACCTAACTTCAGTGAAAGTATGTCTAAAGATGTTTCATTTAAATTAGGACCCCAGGGATGGAAGAGGGAAGGATGGAATCAGAAGAGCCCCCTCAGGCCAAGGGACCAAGTTGTACAGAAGCCCTGGAATAGGATGAGCTTGGAACTCAGGTGGAGCTAAAAGAAAATAAACGTAGTGGTAGTACGGAGAACTGTGAAGGGAGCAGTAGAAGTGATGGGGAGGGGTCAGATCACGGTGACCTTGCAGGCTCTGGCAGTAGTAATAGCGTGTCCTGAGGGCCTCTGATGTGCCAGGCACGCTCCTTGGTCCTTTACATGCATTGATTCATGGACCTTATAGACCTTATAGACATGGACCTTATAGACCGTGTAACTTGTCCACGTTTATAAAGGGGTGTCGCCAAGATTTGATCTCAAGCAGTCTGGCTTCAGAATCCATGCTCTTGAACACTTCATTATGTTTTTATACTAAGAAACATGATAAGCCATTAAAGAATTGCAAACAGGGAAGTGACATTAGATTTGGGGTTGTTGTGGGTTTTTTTTTTTCCTATTTATTTATTTACTTATTTGCTTGCTTACTTGCTTACTTACAAGATGCAGGATGGAAAATGTGTTGTAGCAGATCAAGAGCGTGGACAGTGAGAAGCCAGGCAGCAGCCTAGCCTCTTGCATGCTTGTCTGCCCCGCTGGGCTTCACTGAAACAGGTGTATCCACTGAGCCAAAGAACAACAACAACACTTTAAATAAATGAATGGGGTGGCGAGGAGGTTTCTCAAAGGGCTGGGGGTGAGGAGCAAGACAGTGATAGGCCACACCCAGCAGGCATTGTGGGTGAGGGTTTAGAACCTTGTCTCTCCATGTACATATTGAGTTTTCCAGGTTTTGCACAAACATAAGAGTAGGTTGACTTGAGTTCACAGACATATTCGTAGGCTCACTACTTGAGCCTACTTGTCCTGTAGATTAATTTTGGAAACTGTTGACATCTATAGAGTAGTCATTTGGGGCCTTATCTAGAAGCACAGCTCTGCTTATTTTAAGGTGATTTGGATCATTTTAAAGACTAGCATGGGGGAGAGGGGCTTCATGTCATCCTTCCCAGCATACACGTGGTTTCTAAGGAGTGTCACTTTATAAAAGCACTGCACTTTCCATAAAATATTACAACACTCAGGGAAACAGTGATCTGACACTGGGGGGTGGATAAGAGAAGGAGAGGTCTCAGACCTGAGGCCCACCTCTGGTTTTGAAGAGCTCGCACACAGGGATGCAGGAAATCAGAGTGTGAGCAGCCCCGCGGTGGATATGCAGCGGGGGCGTGGATGGACGCTCGGGGATGGGAAGGTGGGAGCAGGTGGAGGCGGAAGCGCTAAGCAGAGGCGGTCGCGCTAAGCAGAGGCGGTCGCGCAGGGGCAGAGGAAGCCCTCACGAGCCCTGCTGTCTGGCGGACAGGAAGTGCTTGCGCACGACTTCCAGCGCTCTGTGGGGTTGAGAAACCTTTGCTAGTGTGGCGGGGTTGCAGTGTTGGACGGTCTGCTGGGTAGCTTTTGTTCTGGTTAACATTGAGGAGTTAGAAAAGAATCTTTATGACGTATGTGTTTGGTATAAAAATAGGAACGTGTGAATTCCCGTGTGCCACCACCAAGCTGCCGGTTGCGGGAGTGCTCCCTCCCCAGTCCAGTTCCCCTCCTCTCCACTCAGAGGTGGCCACTATCCTGAACAGTCTGTTTTACTCCCCTTCCTTTTCTTTATGGTTCTGCCTCAAATATTTGTATCCGTACACAGTATATTGTTTAGCTTTGCATGTTTTTGAACGGTATGTAAATGGAATCGTGGAGGAAGAATATGCTTCTGTACCTTGCTCTTCTCATTCACCTTTATCCTGGGATTCTACTATGTCATTTGTAGTTCTACAGGATTTCACAGCATTGTATGAATTTAACACATTTTACTTTTCTGCTGTTGACGGACATTTCAGTTCCAGATTTTTTTGCTCTTGCTCTTGCATGTGGTTCTGCCGTCCGTGTCTCCTGGTATGTGTGTAAGAGGAATTCTTTAGGGATACCTAGGACTAGAATGTCTGGGTTTTGGTATACCGATCTTCTCATTTACTAAAGCCAGTTATTTCCAGCTGCATATGAGTTCCAGTAATTTCACTTCCTTGCCAGCCCTTTGATAGAGTCAGACATTAAAATGTTTGCTACTATTGTGAGTTTGAAACATCTCAGAGTAGTTTTAACTTGTATTTTCCTGATAACTGCTGATAATGGGGCATCTTGTCATGCATTTATTAGCCATTTGTTTCCTCTTCCATGAAGGACCTGTGTGTAAATCTTTTGCTCATTTTTCAATTGAATTTCTTTTTCTTTTTGCTTTGTAAGAGTTCTAGATGATCCTTATTTAAAAAACAAAAAATCTGTGTTGCAAATGCACTTCCAGTTTGTGGCTTATCTTTTCATGTTCTTTGCGGGAGAACTAGTATGTTTTTAATTTTTATGGAATTAAATGTATCCGTCTTTATGATTTGAATTTGTAGTATTTAAGGAATCTTTCTTCGTGGTTGTAAAGGCAGTCTCCTATATTTATTGTCTTTTAAGAGTTTTATAATTTTACGTTTATATATGTCTTTAATCCCCTGGAATTGGTTATTGTATGAGCTAGGGGACAACATTTATTTATTTATTTATTGACTGCGTTGGGTCTTCCTTGCTGCGCGCGGGCTCTCTCTAGTTGTGGCGAGCAGCAGCTACTCTTCATTGCGGTGTGTGGGCTTCTCATTGCGGCGGCTTCTCTTGTTGTGGAGCATGGGCTCCAGGCGCGTGGGCTCAGTAGTTGTGGCTCGCAGGCTCTAGAGTGCGGGCTCAGTAGTTGTGGCGCACGGGCTTAGTTGCTCTGTGGCACGTGGGATCTTCCTGGACCAGGGATTGAACCTGTGTCCTCTGCATTGGCAGGTGGATTCTTAATCACTTCACCACCAGGGAAGTCCCTTTTTTTTTTTTTTTTAATGTGTATAACCAGGTGTCCCAGTACCACCTGTTGAGAAGTCCAGCCTTTCTCCACTAATTTATATCACCTGCTGTGTCAGAAAGGAAATTTCTAGAAGTGCGTGAATCCGTTTCTGGGCTCTGTTTTGCTCCATTGGTCTGTTTGCTTCTGTACCAGCACCTCACTGTCTGGCTTTAGAAGAATTGTTGACATCTGGTGTGGCGAGTCCCTCACCTTGCTCTTCTTTTTCAGGAATATCTTGGTTATTGGCCCTTTCCTCTTCAGAGTTTTTGGAATCAGCTCGTTTCGCTCCATAACCTAAAGAGTTGGCATTTTGAAATGAAATTGCATCGAATTGGGTCTCTAGATCCGTTTGCGTTTTGGGCTTTCCTTACTCTCCTTCCTACTTGCCTGACGGTCCCTTCTGGTCACAATATGAACTATTTTCTTCACACTTTCTTGCATCCAAAATTGCAGGCTGCCCTTGAGAGGATAGAGAATAGATTTCAAAACCTTTGTCCTTTATGTTACACCTTTGAGGTAAACTTTGCTAGAAAATTTAGCCCTAAGAATTTGAGGCCACTGCTCAGTTTGCTGCCTCCAGAAAGGAAACTGGCTCTTTGGAATTCTGCCTTGGCTGCGTTTCAGCGTCAAGTGTTGTGGAGGGGGGCAGTACTTGCTTGTGCGGCTTTAATGTCTTTCATGGGACAGTGCTGCGCGAGCTAAGGGGAGCTTAGGAACGCTCTTATTAGTAGCGATCCCAAATGTGGGAAGTCCATCTTGGCTTGTAATTAGAAAGGTTCCTGGGAAGTTTTCTTGGCTCCATTTTCTCCTTAAGATTTATACAGGGCACAACAGCAAATTTTTTTTTTTACTTTTTTTTTAATTGTCTTTCTAACTCAAGAATAATTTTTAAGGAGAGATTAGCTAACTATAGTATCACACGTTTTCTTAAATATGCTGGTATTTTGACCGGTTGGGACAGAAGTGCACATTAAATTCATGAAAATTCCTTTGCTTACCTGCTTAGAAGCTTGGAAACTGCTGCTACTTGGCATTTCTTTTGACTCCTCTGAACCAGGATTTTTTGGGGGTAGAAATCTTCCCTTCTGGAGATAAAACCTCACCAAGTAGCTGATCCGGCCTCCTCAGTCCATGGGTTTGTGTTGTGTTGTTTTGCCACCAGGAGCTAGAAGTACAACATTATCTGATATTCTTAAGGGTCCTTTTGGCACCCATGGAATTCCTGTATCTCCTTTGTGAATTAGCATGAAGCAAGGTTTAACGTTTCTCAGTAACCTGTCCCACTACCATTCGATTTTTAGGGATTTGTCTAGGCCTTCCTTGTATCGTTTTTTGACTTCCCGGGGCTTCCTGAGGAGACCTGGCCCTCTGTCTGGGCAGAGGGCAAGCAGGCAGCCAGAGACTCTGAAAGGAGGGGCCCTGGGACATCATTAAAGTCATTTAATGATGAGTCAGCTCAGTTATTATACTGTGGCAGGTATTGGTATTATTCATCCAACTGTCTAGGTGTGTAATTGTTTTTGATTTGATTTCAGGCAATGAATGTGTTAAATCCTAAAATACAGTTAGAACATTTGGGAGCTACATTTTCCCCCTCTGCTTCTTCTGAAGTGCAGCAGAGGCCCAAGGCCACACTTGACCTCGTCTGGCTGGGAATTCCGGGAATGGAAGGTGGTGGACCCCAGATGCTGGCGCCTGGCGGGACTAGCTCTGAGGAGCTGCTGTTGGCCAGGCAGGCCCTGGAGGAGAACGTGGGCAAGCGAGACTTGTCGGAGGCTGCTCTGCGGTCATTTTCTAGAGTATTGGTGAAGTGATTGAGGTCATTTCATCAGTTGAGAAGTGACATGGCATGTTGATGGCCAGTTGTGAACCTCTGTTACCTGGGAGCAATAGCCACATTCCATGATCTCTCCTGCCCAGGGGAGCGAGACATAAAGTTTAGTTGGGACTTATTAGAAATCAAGTCATAGAACTAAAAAACATACAGCTTGACCACTTTATTAGCAGCCTTTTTGGAACAGTCGAGTAGACGTGTACAGAGCTGTGCTGCTTCCTGTCACTAGAGGGAGCAAAAGAAAATGTCTTCAGAGCATCTGGTTGTGACACCAGATCTTTTCTGATCATACGTGACGAGAATTTTTAAGTGGTGCAAATCAGGCCAGTTTTCCTCTTCTCTGGGGTTAGTATATAGCCTTGTGTCTCTGCTGTTGTCTTAAGTAGCTAACACTTGCTTCTTTATTTGCTGCCATATGTGAGTCACTGTTGAAATGACTGCTTGAGTTCCCAGGAGAGGATCCCTACTTTTAATTATTAACACTGTGTTAGGATGTAGGTGCTTTAGTACCCCCAAAGCATCTAGAACAGCACATTAATTTTCTGGACATATCAGCACAGTCCCTTTAGTGGGAGAGCATTGTAGAATTGACCTGGTGTCTTGAGAGGAAAAAGTTGGACAGTAGGAAGAGGACACACGTACTCAGGAGTAGGCTGAACTTCACAGACAATCCCAGCTCACACATTCCCTGATTACGCAGCACGGAGTGGCAGAGGGACAGCCACAACGTAGAGCCCGGAACCCCCGAGTCAGTGGGCCCAAGGATGCTGTGGGGTGATACAGCGAGTTGTACAACATTTTTTCCATCCTCAGCTCAGCATCAGAAACATAGATTCTTGGGGGCGGAGGAGAGGGGGGAAAAAAGAAAGAAACAGATTCTTTCTAGCTTTAACTCTTGGAGAGTCTTTTCAACTTTCTTTCTGCTTAAAGAGTTTGTGATCTAAGCCAGCAGTTTTCATTCTGGGGTTTGGGACACTATTATATTCCACATTTTCATAAGAGAATATTTTTAAAGTTCACTAACAAAGTTCACTGTAATTGATGTTCTTTGGCACTTTGAAGAGTGGAGTGACGGTGTTATGAAGTTAAATAATGGGCTGTTGCAAGTCCCCCAAGCTGGACCTTTCCAACTTGTCTATTTAAGCTAATTCTGCATTGAAGTGTAGGGACAACTGGTAAACCCCAGAGTAGTCTGCTGCAGATTAGCAGGTCCATTCTCTTAGTTCATTCCTGCTGAAATGTGTAGTGATACTACATGTTCTCATTCTCGTGACGATTATCCAAGAATGGAAGCTGGGGCTGGGCAGATACAAGACTTTCTCAGTTGCCTCAGTGAGGCTTTTAGGTAGGTATATGTTCTGGTGGTTCTATTTGGGAGCTTTGGGGAGAATGCTGACCTTTGACCTGTGCTGTCTTTCGTACCATGAACTTGCCCAAAACACCATTATCATTCGCTACGCCTAACATTCCCTTATTCTTTGACTATATAAAGTGCTAGTTTTGGGGGGAGAACGTATTAGAAGAAGGAAGTCAGTTTTACAGAAACCATTCTTTGGAAGATTGTTTTTTAAATTCAGTTAATTAAACTAGTCCTTTAAGTTGAACTTAGTTTTAAGTTTCTAGTCCTTTTCCCAAATGGAAAGAGAATAAACATCATGGCTGTCATTTATTAAGCGTATGTGTCAGGCCCCTAGGCATTTCAGTCCTAACCACAGCCTTGTAAAAGGAGGGAGCTACCATTGAACCATCCCTAGTTCACAGATGAGGAAATAAGAGTTTCAGAGAGGTTAACTAGCCTTCCCATGGACACACAGCTAGTCATGGAGGACTGGGAAGAACTCAGTACAGCACTAGGGGTGCTGGCTCCTAAAGCCTGTGTGTTGGCGTTACTGGTTTCGAGGTTAGATTCTGGCTCATTGTACTGTTTTGGTTTGTGCTGAACATAGGTTAATGGGTGCAGGCGAAAAGTGGTCATTTGTGGCAGAAGGTGGTGACCTGGGATATGTGGTTCTCGTTTGGCCACACTGGTGAGGTTTCTGGCATTACCAGGGCTCGACTGTGTGCCTGTGGCTCCCAGGGATGGGCATGGCCAGCCCACAAGTACAGCGAGTTCATCTCTTAGGCCAGTGTAGGCATTTGAACCGTTCAGATCCCTGCTGCTTCTTGAATACAGTTGTACTCTTCACCCAGTTCAGCTCAGTTCTGCTTTTTTTTTTTTTTTTCTGAGTCAGAATTTTTTAAAATATTTAATGCTTTTGCTGTTTCTAGAAATGCTGAGCTTGCTTGCTCTCTCTTTCTTAGGACTTGGTGTTTTGTTTGTGACTGTGATACCGTTATTTTCCAGTCAGGCAAAAGAACAGGCATTGTAGCTGCTACCACCACTGGGACTTTTTGGTTTGTTTCAGTGTCGTGACCAGCGGTTATGTATCTTTTACAATAGGCCAAGCACTGTCCTAAGTGTTTTGTACGCATCACCTCTTCTTAATGTCACAGTTCAATGAGTGGGGTGCTATTCTCCGTTTTTAAAATGGGGACCAGGGCCTGAGGGATGTCTCTTTGGCAGTGCTGCTCTCTGCCCCGACTCTGGCTGCTCTCTCTGCAGAGTAGGGCCCTGTGGCCACGGGCTCAAGCCCGAAGTCGCCTCACAGAGAAATGTCTACCTTTCTGTTCTCCTTCACTGCAAAGGGTTTTGATTTCTTTGGGAAAGTGAAGCATAACTGGATAAAGGCCGTTTCTGAGGCTTTCTGCAACTGGAAACTCTTTAAGATTTTAAGGCTCTTGAATTAATGAAAAGTATCTTGACTTTTTAGGGTCGTTTCTGGGACTCAGGTTTAGGTAATAAGAATGCAGAGCTCATCTGTCAGTGTCCTCCCTTTGTGTCACTTTTTGTTAGAAAAGGCCAGTGCCCAAGAGTGACCTTTTAACAACACGTGGGGCACGAGGGAAAAATTATTTCCCAAGAGTGGGCCAAGAACACCTTCATGTCTGGGGCCGGTCTCAACATAAAGTCGGGATTGGTTTGGGGGGCTTCCCTGGCGGTCCAGTGGATAAGACTCCACGCTTCCAATGCAGGGGACGCAGGTCTGATCCCTGGTCGGGGAACTAAGATCCCACATGCAACGAGGCACGGCTTAAAAAAAAAAGGGAGTGGTCCAGGTATCCCCCGGGAGCACCCCTCCCTCTTCCTGCCACACCCCATATCAGTCCAGGGGAGAGGGAGGGGGTACTAGAGTGGGGTGACTGCAGCCACCCAGGATGGCAACACTGATGATTTGTCTCCAGAATGAGATTGCGGGATTTTGATGCACACGTAAGGTGTGCTGATTGTAAGTTTGCACCATGTCACCCAAGAGGGAAGAGATCCCAGTCAGCCCTAGAGAGTCGGCCCTACCATACAGTTTGTTTCAGAGATCTAGCTCCATCCAGCGTTTTACAGACCTGGGTTAGATGGCCAAGGAAGCTTCCAGCTCCCCCCTGGGCAGTCAGCCCCACGGTGGCAGCGTGATCTTCCCGAGCCCCTTCGGGCTGGGGATGCTGCCAAGGGAGCCTAAGGGGCCCCTGAGAGGACCGACCCACCCGTGTGCCCTCACAGGCTCCGCACCCGCAGTGGCCTCCTGCGGGGGCCAGCCCCCCAACCCCCGACGGGGAGCCCTGAGGAGGCCTAGATAGGAACCTGGGCGGGCCGGGGGCGCGGGGAGCCCTCCGAGCCCACACCACGAGCTGCGGCGAGGGATCTGCAAGTTGTTTTCGTAAACTACAGCCCAGAGCCCTGGTGGGTCGCATCGCACGTGTGTTCTGAGCTACAGCGAGCGCGTTCGTGTGAGTCACCTGCACGATGCTTGGAGACCCCCTGGACCCTGGAGCAGCTGTGGTCACGGTGCCCAGCACACCTGCTCGTCCTGGGAGCGCAGACCGAGTGACCTTTCCTTCCTCCGATGGCAGCCTCGTGGGGAGTGCCATGTGGGAGGTGGCACAGGCTGTTTCCTGGGGGGGTCTCGGGGGGGGGGGCGGGTGCTTCCCTCGTGTTCTGCAGGCAGCTGTCTGTCCATCCTGTGGTCCCCTTTCTTCCCACCACGTCCGCCCAGGTGAGCTAAGTGTCCTGCACCCTAGGCGTCTGTGAGGTGTTCTAGACTTGGGCTGCTTCTCCTGGGTCATAGCGAAGCGGCGGTGAGGAAACCCATGTGGAAATCTGCCACCCAGAGCTGCTAGGATCAGCTGGGAGACGTGGCCGCCACTGGGAGGGGCCTGCGTGGCCGGTTGTCTTACCGCTTTCCCACACTGCTGCTCCTCTTCGGCTCTCTCTTTACCCCCCCAGCAAACTCTGGTGTCCTCCGCCTCCCCTGCTGGCCATCTTCTCACAGCTGGAGGAGTTTGAGGTCCCCTCACCTCCTCTCCTAGGAGCTAACCATGAAGGAACAGGCACAGGAATTGCGGGGGGACACCTCAGCCGGAACAGCTTGTGTGTAGAGAGCTGCTGACCCCCTCGGCCTCCTCTCTGGAGTTCTTTTGTGCTAAAAGCTTGCCATGAAGCAACTGCTGGCCGCGTGTGTGAGACGTGAGCACAGAGAAGCACAGGTTTGGTTTGAAAGCTTGTCTGGATTTTTCCACGATCTTTGCCTTAGGTTAAATCCAAAATTCAAGTGAAAGACGTGACACGTTTCGCATCTGGAATGCTGTACTGTAACTGTTTTTGTGCTTTGAAGAGCAATCTTTGCTTCTGTTCCTTTTCTTAAACAAACGTGATAGAATGACAAAATTAAATACCTCTTCCCCTCCTTTCTTTGTAATGAGGAAGTCTGTCCTTTATTTCAAAGTTCAACTTGCAGAAATTGATTGTACTTGATAACTTGCTGTGCGTCCCTAAAAAGCATAAAATAGAAGAAGCGGTGTTGCTACAATAGCTGCTCTCGTTCCCTGGCGGTCATTACAGGGTTTCCAGTACAAACACGTTGTCTCGTGACTGTCCTTTCTGAGCTCAAAAATGGCTTTCCCTCCAGCCCTGTTATTCAGTTATCACCTCGGGAAGTGCACAGATATAACTGATGATCCCTTTGAAACGTCCTGTAGCATGCCACCCTCTCCCATCCTTCATCTTTTGTCCCATTCCTGTCATTAAATGTTACATTGCCAATGTATATTTTATAGGGTGACCCTGGCGGATGTCACTTTGATACTGTGCAGGGATAATAAGATTGCACAGACAATGAAAGGCCGATAAATAGAAAAATGTTTACGAGACAGAGAATGGCGGTTTTAACAGTTTTATGGCTTTCTTTCCCCCCCCTCTCTTCTCCCCCTTTGCTGGTAGAATTGTGGTTTTGTTACAGGAACTAGAAAACATTAAGAAGGGTGATGTGGTGATAGACCCAATGGCGGTGAAATCCCACTTGCCCTGTTGCTGAACTCCAATAAAGTGAATTCAGGAAATAACGACGTATTCAGCTTGTGGGAAAGAAAACCGATTTCAGTGAATGAACTCTTGAGGTTTGGGAGGCCCTACAGAGAAAACGAGACTCCTGGTGTTGACGTTATTATATTTAAAATGTTAACAGTCTGTATTTAAACAAACACCCCAGTAAAACCAGAAATAAAGGCCCCCCCACCCCTCCAGTGGGCGCTTCTGCGGGGATCCGTGTTAAGCGAAGGCGGTCGGTCATGTGCTGTGCCAGCGGCTGGTGTGGGCCCCGCACGTGGCTGGGAGCCCTTCAGTTCAGGCTGGGCTTTAGACCAATTCGTGATGGTCTTGATCTGTGTCCTCAAATGAGTCATTTCCAGATCTGTTACTTACGTTTTGTTATTGTTGTTGTTTTTGGTGAAGTGGCAGAACCTTCTGCGGGCGCTCAGTTGGTGGTTTAATGGAGCCGCTTGGGGAGGAGGCAGCAAGAGTGCAGGCTCAGGAGCTCCCCCCAGTGGCCCACGAGTCACAGTTGGAAGTCACCGCTTTAATTAGATGCCTCTAGCTGGAAGTAGCTTGGAAGGACGCCCAGTAGCACGTGCAGAAGTCTTTTCTTGAGGGGCTACAGGATCTAAACTCCCATCCTCCCTCGGGGAAGGAAGAGTCACTGCCTTGGGGTGAAGAGGCGTGGGAAGGCCCTTTGCTCGGCACAGGTCTGCGACATTTGCAGCCTGGAGCGAGGAGTGGGCAGAGGCCTTCTGTAACAGGAGCCCCTGGACGGCCCGAGGCGTGGCGAGCAGGTCAGGAGGGGTCCCATGGCAGTGGGCTCCCAGGGTCCGTCCAGTCTGGTCCCTGGTGTCTGTTCTTGGTATGGGAGGTAGGACATGTTTCTCTGGGCTTGTGTATGATTCTGATTGTGCACTTGTGCCTACCAAACGTGTGTCTGACCTTGGTCCCCGTGAGAGTTGCTTCACGCGGGTGTGGTTCTGTAACTCATGGGTGGGGTGGCGGCGGGGGGGGGGGGTTTCTCCCTGAGGTGGGAAGGCCAGCTGCCCGTTGTGATCAGGGATGCACAGTGCTCTTCAGCCACCACTATCCAGGCTCCAGTTAGCGGGTTTAAGATACTATAGAAATGAACTCTGTAGATCAAAGATAACCCAAGTTTGAGCCTCTGACTTTAAAAAAAAAAATTGCTCTTTCCCCTTACTTCATAGCAGAGTGGTTAAGAACATAAGACTCTGGAGCCAGACCCCCAGGGCTGCCAACTGAAGCTGTGACCTCTTCTCCCTGTGGCTTGGTTGTTTCATTTGTAAAGCAGGGGTAATGAAGATATGAGGGTACTATGAAGATTAAATATATTAAAGTATGGAAAGTGCATATTTATAGTGCTTAGCTATTGTTATTATAGATTTTATAGCCCAGTAAAAGGTGGTTTGCTGGTTTGTAAATAAAGCTACTGGTGAGGCAGTGGTGGCATTGGATTCCTAGGCCCACCCTCCCGCCAGCCCTGCCGCCCACGTTTAGAGCAGCTGCTTCTGAGTGACCACGCAGGCGCAGGGATTCAGTTTTCACTGGCCTGTGGGGAATGAGAAATAAGAACAATGTAGTCATTTTGCATAACGCTGAATATCAAATTGAGGAACCCTTATTGGAGACTGTCTATCTTTTTCCGCTTTTTAGAGATAAAATGTCATTTCTTTTGTGAAATAATGGTGAGATCAGGCAGTTATTTTCGGTGACCTTACTTGGCAAAATAAAAAGTTGGCCATCTTGCTTCCATTTCTCAAAAGTTTTACCCTTTTAGTGTCTGTTTCAGGTGAATTTTAGTTCTCAAGAAATACTCATTCCGTCAGATGTTTACTGAATACTCATTATATTCAAGATGTTGCCCTAGACCTCTG